>NW_017670536.1:0-52549 GCF_001879085.1 Nicotiana attenuata
TGTTTATCTGTTATTCCCTGAACCATGTTTCCCCTTCCCAGCTTTAATTGTTTGCTCTAGTTTATCTTTCCGCTATATATATATATATATATATATATATATATATAACTGCACAGTTTTATCTGGAGTCTGGTCCTAGCCTCGTCACTACCTCGCCGGGATTAGGCCAGGCACTTACCAGCACATGGGGTCGGTTGTGCTGATGCTACACTCTGCACTTATGTGCAAATTTTGGAGCATCGTTTGGTCAGCAATAGTAGTTCGGGAGCCAGCCTTCAGTCCACCGAGATCCTGAGGTAGTCCTGCAGGCGTTCGCAGGCCCGACATCTCTTCTATCTATTTTCATGATTCTGTTATCACTTGTACCGAAACAGACGGAGTTTCTTTCTTTCAGACATTTGTATGTAGTGATCTTAGACAGTCCGTGAATGTTGTGACACCAGTTTCTGATAGAGGCATATGTTGATTTTCGTATTGTTTAGTTTACTTTGTCTAATTCTTTCGCTTTAATCTAATTGTTCGCTGTTATTTAAACGTTTATCACTTGTTAATATGATTTATAAAAAGGATTAAGATAAAAGAGTTAATGATTTCTAAGCTCGTGGCTTGCCTACCTTCTACGAGTAGGCGCCATCACGATCCCGAGGGTGGGAAATCAGGGTCGTGACAAGTTGGTATCAGAGCTCTAGGTTACATAGGTCTCACAATTCACGGACAAGCTTAGTAGAGTCCGAGGGATCGGTACAGAGACGTCTGTATTTATCCCCAGAGGCTACAGAGTTAGGAAAAATCTCACATTTGTTATTTCTTGTCGTGCGGTTTGGTTTCTCAATGCTAAATGAATTTCTACTCTGTTCTTTCGCAGATGGCGAGAACACGTCATTTACCGATCAGCAGTCCGAGCCCCCAGCAGTAACTCCCACGAGGGGCAGAGGGCGAGGCCGAGGCCGGGGCCGTGCTAGAGGCCAAGGCAGGGGCAGAGCTCAGCCCAGGGCAGCAGCACCCATAGCGGAGCCTCAGGTTGATTTTTATGACGAGGTTCCAGTCCCAGCAGTTCCGGTAGGCCCAGCTTAGGTCCCAGATGGGTTTATTGCTACCTCGGTTCTTCAAGATGCTCTGGTCCGTCTAGTGGGCCTTATGAAGAGTGTCACCAGGGCAGGTTTACTTCCTGTAGCACCAGCCGTCTCTCAGGATGGAGGAGGAGCCCAGACTCCCGCTACTCGCACTCCGGAGCAGGTAGCTCCCCAGTTTCAGACTCCAACAGCTCAGCCAGTTGGAGCGATTCAGCCGAGTGTGGTAGCTCAGACCGGCGATGGTGCAGCCATGTCTGGCGATGCTTTGTGGAGATTGGACAGGTTCACCAAGCTCTTCACTACTACTTTCAGCGGTGCATCTACTGAGGATCCCCAGGATTATTTGGACAGTTGTCACGAGGTTCTTCGGAACATGGGGATAGTTGAGACCAACGGGGTCGATTTTGCCACGTTTCGCTTGTCTGGATCCGCCAAGACTTGGTGGAGGGATTATTGCTTAGCTAGACCAGCAGGATCGCCAGCCTTGACCTGGGAGCAGTTCACACAGCTATTTCTGGAGAAGTTTCTCCCTATTACACAGCAAGAGGCCTATCGGAGGCAGTTCGAGCGCCTCCAACTGGGATCCATAACTGTCACCCATTACGAGACCAGATTCATAGATTTGGCTCGCCATGCTCTTATCATACTTCCCACCGAGAGGGAGAGATTGAGATGGTTTATTGATGGACTCATTCAGCCAATTCGTCTCCAGATGGCTAGAGAGACTAGGAGTGAGATATCCTTCCAGGAGGCGGCCAATGTGGCCCGGAGAGTTGAGATGGTACTGTCACAGGGGGGTGGTCATGGGGCAGACAAGAGACCCCGTCATTCAGGAAAATTCAGTGGTACCTCGTCTGGAGGTAGAGATTCATATGGTAGAGGCCATCCTCCTAGGCCTTTTCAGTCAGCACTTCAGGTTTCTCATGGCGCTTCAGGTGGTCGTGGTCCTCAGATGCAATATTTTGATCAGCAGTCCTACAGTGCACCACCAGCTCCTATCAGTGCACCATCGATTCAGAGTTTCCAGGGCCGTCAGCCCCAA
Organism: Nicotiana attenuata; assembly: GCF_001879085.1. NCBI lineage: Eukaryota > Viridiplantae > Streptophyta > Magnoliopsida > Solanales > Solanaceae > Nicotiana > Nicotiana attenuata. Next base: position 2,116 of record NW_017670536.1, read on the forward strand.
CAGTCGAGGGCTTGTTTTACTTGTGGCGACACGAGGTACATTGCTAGGTATTGCCCTCGAGCTTCGAGCAGTTCTCCGCATCAGGGTTCCCGTGCTATGGTCCAGGCACCAGGTGTTCCACAGACCGCCCAGCCAGCTAGAGGTGGGGGTAGAGGTGCTAGAGGTGGAGGTAGAGGATTTAGAGGCGGAGCTCAGACCGCTAGAGGTGGAGGCCAGCCAGCTGCAAGCCGTCCCAGAGATGTAGTCCAGGGTGGTGGGCCCCAGCCCCGATGTTATGCTCTTCCAGCCAGACTCGAGGCTGAGGCTTCAGACGCAGTTATTACATGTACTGTTCTGGTTTGTGATAGAGATGCTTCAGTGTTAATTGATCCAGGGTCTACATATTCGTATGTGTCATCTTATTTTGCACCGCATCTGGTTATGCCTAGTGATTCATTGAGTGTTCCCGTTTATGTGTCTACACCGGTGAGTGATACAATTGTGGTAGATCGAGTCCATCGTTCTTGTGTAGTTGTGATTGAGGGTCTTGAGACTCGAGTAGATTTTTTAATTCTGGACATGGTCGATTTTGATGTTATATTGGGGATGGACTGGTTATCACCTTACCACGCTATCTTGGACTGTTATGCCAAGACTGTGACCTTGGCCTTACCGGGTTTGCCTCGTTTATGGTGGAGAAGGACTCCTGGTCATTCTACCCGTAGTGTTATCTCTTATGTGAAGGCTCGGTGTATGGTCGAGAAGGGGTGTTTGGCCTATTTGGCTTATGTTCGCGATTCTAGTGTTGAGGTCCCTTCTATTGATTCTGTGCCCGTTGTTCGGGAGTTTCCTGAGGTATTTCCTTCAGACCTGCCGGGTATGCCACCCGACAGGGATATTGACTTTTGCATTGATTTGGCTCCGGGCACTCAGCCCATTTCTATTCTGCCGTATCGTATGGCCCCGCCTGAGTTGAAGGAGTTAAAGGAGCAGTTGCAAGACTTGCTTGAGAAGGGTTTCATTAGACCCAGTGTTTCGCCTTGGGGTGCGCCGGTGTTGTTTGTTGAAACGAAGGATGGGTCAATGAGAATGTGTATTGATTACTGGCATTTGAACAAGGTTACAATCAAGAATAAGTATCCGCTGCCGAGGATTGATGATTTGTTCGATCAGCTTCAGGGTGCCAAGGTATTTTCAAAGATTGACTTGAGATTTGGCTACCATCAGTTGGGGAATAGGGCATCCGATGTCCCTAAGACAGCTTTCCGCACTCGGTACGGGCATTATGAGTTCTTGGTGATGTCATTCGGGTTGACAAATGCCCCAGTAGCTTTTATGGATTTGATGAACCGAGTGTTCAGGCCTTATTTGGATTTGCTCGTGATAGTCTTCATTGATGATATTTTGATATATTCCCGCAGCCAGGAGGAGCACGAGCAGCATCTCAGAGTGGTTCTTCATACTCTGAGGGATATTCAGTTATATGCAAAGTTCTCGAAGTGTGAGTTCTGGTTGAGTTCAGTTGCATTTCTAGGTCATGTTGTGTTAGCAGAGGGTATTCAGGTTTATCTGAAGAAGATTGAGGCAGTCAAGAATTGGCCTAGACCAGCATCAGCTACAGAGATTCGGAGTTTCTTGGGATTGGCAGGCTACTATCGTCGGTTCATGGAGGGGTTTTCTTCTATTGCAGCCCCGATGACCAGGTTGACCCAGAAGGGTGCCCAGTTCAGATGGTCGGAGGAGTGTGAGGCGAGCTTTCAGAAGCTCAAGACAGCTCTGACTACGGCACCAGTGTTGGTTTTGCCCACAGGTTCAGGGCCTTATACAGTTTATTGTGATGCTTCTCATATTGGGCTTGGTACAGTGTTGATGCAGGATGGCAAGGTCATTGCCTATGCTTCACGGCAGTTGAAGGTTCATGAGAAGAACTATCTGGTTCATGATTTGGAGTTGGCAGCCATAGTTCACGCATTGAAGATTTGGAGGCATTATCTGTATGGCGTGGCATGCGAGGTGTTCACGGATCACAAGAGTATTCAGTATTTGTTCAAGCAAAAGGAGTTGAATTTGAGGCAGAGGAGATGGTTGGAGTTGTTGAAGGATTATGATATCACCATTTTATATCATCTGGGAAAGGCCAATGTGGTGGCCGATGCTTTGAGTAGGAAGTCAGCCAGTATGTGCAGTCTTGCTTATATTCCGGTCGGTGAGAGACCGCTTGCTTTGGATGTTCAGGCTTTAGCCAATCAGTTCGTGAGACTGGATGTTTCTGAGCCCAGTCGTGTGTTACCTTGCACGGTCGCTCGTTCTTCATAATTGGAGCGTATCCGTGATCGACAGTATGATGATCCCCATTTGTGTGTCCATAGAGACACGGTGCAGCGCGGAGGTGCCAGGCAGGTTACCTTAGATGATGATGGAGTTTTGAGATTGCAGGGTCGAGTTTGTGTGCCTAATGTGGATGGGCTCCGAGAGTTGATTTTAGAAGAGGCCCATAGCTCCCGATACTCTATTCATCCGGGCGCCGCGAAGATGTATCAAGATTTGCGGCAGCATTATTGGTGGCGGAGAATGAAGAAGGATATCGTTGCATATATGGCTCGATGTTTGAATTGTCAGCAGGTTAAGTACGAGCACCAGAGGCCCGATGGTTCATTTCAGAGGATTGAGCTTCCCGAGTGGAAGTGGGAGCGGATTACTATGGATTTCGTTGTTGGACTTCCGCAGACTCGGAAGAAGTTCAACGCAATATGGGTCATTGTTGATAGGCTGACCAAGTCAGCACATTTCATTCCTGTGGCAGTCTCCTATTCTTCTGAGAGGTTAGCTGAGATCTATATCCGGGAGATTGTTCGCCTTCATGGTGTGCCCGTGTCTATCATTTCGGACCGAGGTACGCAGTTTACCTCGTGTTTCTGGAGAGCAGTTCAGCGAGAGTTGGGCACACGGGTTGAGTTGAGCACAACATTTCATCCTCAGACGGACGGGCAGTCCGAGCGGACTATTCAGATTTTGGAGGATATGCTCCGAGCCTGTGTCATTGACTTTGGAGGCTCGTGGGATCAGTTTTTACCTTTAGCAGAGTTTGCCTACAACAACAGCTACTAGTCGAGCATCCAGATGGCTCCTTATGAGGCTTTATATGGTAGGCGGTGTCGGTCTCCGGTTGGATGGTTTGAGCCGGGAGAGGCTCGGTTGTTGAGTACGGATCTGGTTGAGGAGGCCTTGGACAAGGTCAGGATCATTCAGGATATGCTTCGTACAGCTCAGTCCAGGAAAAAGAGTTATGCAGAACGCAAGGTTCGAGATGTGGCTTTTATGGTCGGTGAGCGGGTATTGCTCCGAGTGTCGCCTATGAAGGGCGTGACGAGATTTGGAAAGAAGGGCGATCGCTTCCAACTCGACGCTACACCAAGGTAGGAAGAGCAGGTCGCAATAGCTTTTACCAGAATAGAGGTTGGGATCATCAGGGAGCTAGTAGTGGAGTTGGATTTTCTGTCTAGTCTAGAGATGTGTTTGCACTCCTAATGTCACTTAAAACATTCTTGGTTTTTGATTTTATAACTACTATGATAAAACTAATAATTAACGCTAAATTATGCTACTAAAATATTGCTAAGTTGTATCTAATGGGAAGAAAGGCACAAGGGTCGTGACACTACCTAGGTGGCTAATTGACGGGTAAATGTTACTAAGGATAGATTGACATATTTGGGGCTTATGCTATAACCATTGCACAATTGTACCCACTCTCACACCTATCGGTAGAGAGAGTGATTTTTCCCAATTGACTCTCACGAGACCAATTGGGTAGGCCAATTAGATCAAGCAACTAGGGTTCAAGTAGGGTTATTACTCTCTCGAGATTTAACCCGTTAATGTGGACTATCATTTCTCATGAGTCCATCCCAATTCCTTGTTGGGTCAATTTTGGGGTCATAAACTCTCTTTCTCAAGAAGAGTCAAACCCACAAAGCTTGAATCAGTGTTTGCAACCACCAATTCCTAAATAAAAACATAAAATCAACCCAAATAACAAACACCCATAATCAATCTTACCCTAGATGGCAACACCCATCAATTACCCACACTAGGGTTGAGCCACAACCCTAGCTAATGGGTTTAGCTACTTATGCTTGAAAGAGAAAAATGAAGAAATAGATGAAGGACTAAGCATATTAATTAATTACTAAAAAGAAATCACAAGAATCTATCGTAAAATTAAAGCTAAAGTGCCAAAAATGGCTACAAAACCGAGTCTCACGAGCGTAGCTGTTACTCGAATACAAAAACTTCCCTAAAAATGGTAAAATATTCTATTTATACTAGGCTGAAAAAACTGGACAAAAATACCCCTGCGGGGTCAGTGCGGGCCGCATAAAAAGGACCGCGGCCGCACTGGCTCTTGGACTTCACATTTCTGCTTCTCTGAACTTGAGGACTGCGGAACGCGTGGAAGTGTACCGCAACCGCGGAGGGAGTTGGCGCGGTCCGCACATTATGGACCGCGGACCGCATGGCTGGAACACTGGGAATCTTCACTCTCTGAATCTCTGCTCCGCGGACCGCACAAAGAGGTAGCGTGGCCGCGAAGCAACCACCGCGGATCGCGTAACGAGTACCGCGGCCGTGTGGCCTTATGCCCAAATTAGTCAAGTCTCTGAACCTCATGTCCGCGGACCGCACAAAAGAGTAGTGCGGCCGCGGAGCCTGACCGCGGACCGCGTAACGAGTAGTGCGGCCGCGTAGCCTCAGCCTGATTATACCAACTCTCTGAACCTTCTAGTGCGGCCGCATTCACTTTTGCGCGGTCCGCACTAGGGTCTCTTTTCCTTAGATTTCTTGGTCTTTAATACTTGAGCAGGTTTCACTCCTTTTGAGCCGATCTTTGACATTTCGTCACTTTGTCGATCAAACCTACAATCAAGCACAACTTGTGAGCATTTTGGGACTATTTTGTAGCGATTTATAACCAAAGCACAGGCAAGTAGGGGCATAAAACATGTTAAAATCCTAACTTATCAACTCCCCCAAACTTAAAACTTTGCTTGTCCTCAAGTAAACAAAATAGACCCATCCCCTAAAGGACAATCCAAGTAATTCCAACTATCCTAAAGTAACCTCAACAAGCATCAATTGGGACTAACAATTGCCCTCAATACAAATGGATCATTAACAACATTTAAACCTTGAAAACTATGGATCAAGTGTGACACAAGAGCATCAAGGATTGACTCATTACATCAAAGAACTCTCTCAATTACTTTAGTCGCTGTGGACCCAAACTCATACATCCTCAACTCTCCCTAAGCAAACCTCACCTTTTAGAGTATAAGCACACAAACCGAGGTTAATGGGAGTTCGCTCGTCTCTCTCAAGGAATTATCACAAGTCCGGCTCTAAGTACCATATGCTTGGCCTTCATGTAAGTATCCACTAATGCGAGCGTCATCCAACTCAAGATCATATAGGGCTTTTGTGGAGTCAATGTAAAGGCTTTTGGGTAAGGGTAGGATATGTTTTTGTTCAAGTGGGTTCAACCTTCCCTTAAGCAACTCTTCTGATTCATTTGGCACAATTCACTTGACTCTTTGAGTCATTTCACCTCTTCCAAGGGGTTAGAGAGACACATTGTCACTCTTTCTTATGCAATTCAAAACATTTCTCCTTTTTCTACTTTTTCCACACCTTTTTTTCACTTTTGTTTTTCTTGAATCCCTTTTTATTCTTTTTCACATTGGGCTTTATTTTTGTCTTTTTCTTTTCTTTCTTTTTCATTGCCTTCCTTTTCTTTTGATTTTATACCTTTTACCCCTTTGTTTCCTTTCTTGTCTCTCCCCCCAAACTTAGATTTTGCTATTACTCAAGGGAAGATGTGGGTGCCAAGAGAGGGTAGGATTTAGAATGGGTGTAGGCTTGTAGCATTGGTTCTTGAAAGAAGAAGGTTCAAGGCTCAAAAGGGGTTAGCTAGGGATTATCTCATTGGTAGGCTATGAAATTGTTCAACTTATCATTTGGATCAAGGAGAGCCTATAATCACTTCTCAAGTCGAATTTCACTTAAAATTTCGCCTCAACAAACATTCAGGTCAAGTTCTAGACCATTGGCTCCGGACTTGGACTCAAAATTCAATTTCTCACCACACACACTCAAGGATTGCTAAAGACGTAGAGTCGAGGGCCCACAACAACCTTAGATACGATTGAGCACACAATAGTCCCGAAAGACCACATGATGTTTGTCTGGTCAACACAAGAGTCTCAAGGTCACTACTTTCACCATCCTAAACACAACCACTTGTCTTTGACCATTGGATCAAAGGCAAATGTGTTAGGCCCAAGTGAAGCTGTGCTTGAAGTACCCTTAACTAAAAACTACTAAAAACAAAAGAAAAATAAAAAACGGACTCAAACCCTTAAGAAGGTTGTCACGTCATCCATCATCGGGAAGAGCCAACCGGTTCACACAATACTCCACCCTTGGAAAGAACCGTGGCATTAAGAAAACCAAGGGCTTATTGAAAGCGCCAAAAAACAAAACAAAAGGCTGCGAGCCTATCTACGAAGCTAAAAATGATTTTTTTTACGAAAATAGAAAATAGAATGAATATTTACAATAAGGGATTAGAATATACAACAGTGGATGAATATATACAAAAATGTAACTTTATATACAGACCAAATAGAAGATAAAAAGTATGATAAAAGTACTGAATGTAAAGTTATATACAGCCCAAAATAGAAAATCAACAGAAAAATAAACTAAGTCAACTAATATATACAGTCATCCAGATAAACAAAAAAAAAAGTAGGGCGCACCCCCACGAATAAAAGCTGGCATTGTCCCCAATGCCAACTATCAAATAAGCATCAAAAATCACAAAGAAAGGATATAGGAGCTCCCTAGGCCTGGTCCGTCTGCATGGGATCATCAGTGGTCCCCGAGTCCTCTGTATGTGCGAGAACCTTAGACTGGTTCCCGGTCTCCTGCTGCTCAGCTGCGGGGATGGGGGCCTGTTCCTGGACTGGCTGGTGTCAGGTGCATCATATGGCAAACTGGAGGAGACCACCGGAGGGTCTGCCAACAGGATAATGGCATCATCTGCTCTCGGGATAGTCCTCTTCCTCTTAAGAGGCCTCTGTGACTGCTCCGGAACTGTGGCTGCTGCTGGGACTACTGCTGAAGCTGGGTCCTCAAATAATAAATCTAAAGGCAGCTGATCTGCCTTCAGTCTCTCTACATCCGCCCTGAGATCCTTCACGGACTCCCTGGAAGCCCGTGTGGTAACCCACCATGATTGATGCAACCAACACAGCCCGGAAGATAGGAAGAGTCTGGTCATGTGTGGTAGGGTCTAGCCTGCTGTAAACGAAAGTCTCCCGGCCCTTAGCTTCGAAGTTCAGGGTCCCCCTCAAAATTTTTACCCCCGCAGTCAACCACTCAGGAACGGTACCTGGGATTGCCAAGTACTGTGCTAACCATGGACGGACCCCCTCACCCATCTCTAAATTTGCCAAGTATAGAGTCTCGTCCTCTTGAAGCCCAGATATTCATTCAGAGACTGCCTGTCGAACAACACTTTTTTTGTTTCGAATCTTTGTCACCTTAGAACCCTTGACGATGTGGGCCACATTACAATAGAATTCCCTGACCATATGTTCATTTGCCTCAATACACTTCTCCATGAAAAACTCCCAGCCCACTCTAGTTCTAAACTCCCTTTGCACGTTCGGGTTGTGGGGAAGTAGATCTTTGTCAATAAAGCTCCTCTCCGGTATCAAATGTCTCACCGGCCACCACTCCCTAAACATATGATATGTAACTTGGCTCACAAATCATCCTCCCACTCCTCAGGTTTTCTAGTTCTAGCAACGCCTCCGACTTGAGGCTCACCACCCTCAGCACCATGTACCTCCTCCTCATTTCCGCCTGCACTCTCCCCAGATAATGAAGCTGTGGGGGAGGTGGAGTCGTCTCCACTACCTGCTTTCGACCCCTCAGATGAGTCAGAAACTACATTTACTGGCCTCTTGACAGTGGGTGATGCTGGAGGAGTATCAGTCAGTTGGAAGTGGGTGGTGATGTGAGTTGGGACTGAGTCTGAGGAGATGTCCTGGGATGGCATATATTCACTCCCCGACGAATGGGAAGCAGCTCTTTCTGCAGCTTTTATCAATTTCTGAGTCTTTTTGATGTTTTCCCGAGCTTGGGGAGTGAGTTTTACCACTCTCTTTCCTTTGCCCCCTCGGGAGGAATCACCTCTCCCGGGTTGTTGTGATCCTTTGCCATCTCTTTGTTTAACCATTTTCTGCAAGCACACACATCTAACATTGTTAGTCTAAGCACAGACAGTAAAACAGATGCAGTATGAATTACAGAACAGAAGCTCAGACAGTTGCAAAAACAGTTGTAGTAACTGGTCAGTGCGGGCCGCACAAAATGGACGTGCAGCCGCACAGGGGCCACCGCGGATCGCACAATATTGACCGTGGTCCGCACAAGTCAAAGGCCCTCCTAAACATGCTCTCTGAATCTACCCACCGCGACCGCACAAAGTGGTATCGCAGCCGCGGTGGGTCAGCGCGGACCGGACAAAGTGCAATGCGGCCACGCTGGCACAGGTCATTTCTTAGAACTTAAGCACCGCGGACCGTACAAAAAGGACCGCGGTCCGCGGAAGGTGCTGACTTAGGGCACTGAGTTAGGGTTTAAGTTTTTTTGTTGCAATATTGTTCAAATCATCACCTACTATGTCCCTACTCAATTTTTCCACACATTATGCACATCAATCACACAAAAACCAGTATTTAAAACTAACCTAAGCTAATCAAATAGAGAAAATTGAGAAAAAGAAGAAGCTATGGGCTACTAATCATGAAAATAAAAGGAAATTATAAAATGAACAAAGAAAAATGGATGAAATGTTACCAGATATTGATAAGGAGTGAAGACACACAGCACAAGTATGCTATTACGCAGATGAACAGTGAATTTTTAGTCTCCGAGAGCTTAGGGTTCGAAAAGGGTAAAAGGAGACCCTTGAGGTCTATTTATAGAAAAAGCAGTGGAACCCAGCCTTACCTACCAGCACGGCCGCACAAAACGGACCGCGGACCGTGCTGGGTTTGTTTCATTGAAGCTTGAGAAGGCAACCTCCGCGGTCCGCACAAAAGTGACCGCGGCCGCGGAGGTCCACCGCGGTCCGCACAAAATGGAATGCGGTCGCGGTGGCAAACTTCAGAGAGTCATCATTTCTTGCTCACCCCAGTGCGGACCGCACAAAATGGCCGTGCTGCCGCACTGGAAACTTCAGAGACCTGACATTTTTGTCCAACATGTTTTGCACTGCATCAACACAATCCCTGCAACATCTCACAACCAATTAGTCCAAAAATCAAACCTAAACTACAAAGAAAATCAAAGAAAACAAGAAGAAAAAGATATGGGTTGCCTCCCAAGAAGCGCCTAATTTAATGTCGCGACACGACGCATGTTACCATCACATCACTTCAAATCAAGAAGCGCCACCACGTGGCTCTCATCAAGCTCTCCAAGAAGCAGTAACAGGCAAGCCCAGCAAGTTGGGTTAGCATCCGATCAATGAATGGCAAGGGATTAACATTCTTGCGGGGCACTCTGTTCAATTTCCCATAGTCTATGCACCCTTGCCAACCTGTGAATGTTCTTTTTGGAATCAACACATTAAGAGGATATGTTACCATTGTATGCACTGCTTCATTTAAACTTCTTTGATGCTCCAAGGAAGGCATTGCATCATCCTCCAAGAGAATTTCGGGCTTAAAGATTGTGTGGCTGAGGTGTGGAAGAAGTGGTTGTATTACCAACATAGGTGGTTCCTCAATTGTTGACTTTGTTGGTGGAGTTTCCCAGGTTGCAAAAGTTTCAAGGTTTTCAAGATCCAAAGACAATTTACTGGGTTCACAAGATTCCATAACATGTAGAGCATTGACACATTCCACTCTGCTTGCAGCATCATTGACATCAAGATTCAAGAGCACGGCCTCAAGAGGATCCTCCCTGTTGATCATAGAACTTGTGTCATCCACAATCACAGTTGTGACAAGGTCTACAAATGAGCACACTTCGGTGCGATTGGGTTGCTTCATAGACTTGCAAACATTAAAGACAACCTTTTCATTACCCACTCTAAAAGTTAGTTCACCCGCTTCAACATCAACCAATGCTTTCCCCGTTGCCAGGAAAGGTCTCCCTAGAATAATCGGGACCTCATAGTCCACTTCACAATCCAAAATCACAAAGTCTGCCGGTAGGATAAATTTTTCCACCCGGACAAGCACATCATCAATTATACCCAAAGGACGCTTCATTGATTTATCTGCCATTTGTAATCTCATGAAAGTTGGCCTTGGTGGCCCAATACCCAGGGACTTGAAAACTGAGAAGGGCATTAAATTGATGCTTGCCCCAAGATCACATAAAGCTCTAGCAAAGTCTGCACTACCAATGGTGCAAGGGATAGTGAAAGCACCGGGATCCTCTAATTTTGGGGCCATTGAATGTACTATGGCACTAACTTGGTGGGTCATCTTGATAGTTTCGCAGTCCATTGATCTTTTCTTTGTAACCAACTCTTTCATGAATTTCGCATACCCAGGCATTTGCTCCAAAGCCTCCACCAAAGGCACGTTGATGGATAAGCTCTTCATCATGTCAATGAACTTTTTGAATTGATTATCACTTTTCTGCTTGGCTAGCCTTTGAGGATAGGGCGGAGGTGGTCTAGGCAAAGGTGCCTTGGCTTTTGGCACCACCGGCTCCGGCATGTCAATTATGTGCTCCCTAGACGGGTTCACGGCCTCTTGAGTTTCCACCTCGGCCTCATCAATGTCAATCCTCACATCATTGTTCACATCATTCTCTACCACATCTTCAACTACCAAAGGACTATCATTTTCTTGCAACTCAACATCATCATCCACAACTTGCTTATCTTTCGAGGCATGCACATCACCGCCTCTCCCACTTCTTGTTGTAACCGCCATCACATGATTGTTCCCACCCTTAGGGTTCACTACCGTATCACTTGGTAGAGCACCCTTTGGGCGAGTATTCAACATTGAGAGATTTGTCCTAATTGCACCTCTAAATTCCGAATGGAGGTATTGTGGGAAGCCAATTGAGCATCGGAATCTTGGTTCTTCTTCATCATTTGTTCGAACATCATTTCTATTTTTCCCATATCAGTACCCGAAGAACTAGATCCTTGAGAAGGGAACGAGGGTGGATTGTTCGGTTGTTGGTACATGGGGGGCCTTTGAAAGCCTTGCCCCCTATTGCCTTGGTTTCCATTATTGTTCCAATTGCCTTGACCGTTGTTGTTCCAATTGTTGTTATTTCCATTCCACTGCCCTTGGTTGCCTTGATTGTTGTTCCCCCAATTTTTGCCTTGGTTGTTGTTGTTCCAATTACCACCACCTTGTTGATTTCCCCAATTTCCTTGGGGTCGCCATTGTTGATTTGAAGAGTTGCCTCGATTTCCTTGATAGTTATTGACATATTGAACTTCTTCGCTTTGCTCATCATAACACTAATTTGAAAAACCACCACCATCATCATATTGATCACAATTTCCTTGAGGTTGTTGCCCTCTTTGCCTTCTCTTAAGCATATTCACTCCTTCCATGGCAGTGACTTGGCGAGGATTTTGGACTTGTTGTAATTGCGCCTTCGCCAATTGATTCATAGTTGTTGTAAGCTCGGCAATAGCTTGGCCATGATCGTTCAATTCCTTGTGCAAATGGATGACCATGGGGTCACCTTGGGGCACATTTGCTCGGCTTTGCCAAGCCGAAGAGGTGTCGGCCATTTCATCAAGTACATCACATTCCTCTTGGTAAGAAAGTTTCATAAAGTTCCCTCTGGCTAACTGGTTCACAATGCACTGATTCGTGGTGTTGATGCCCCGATAAAAAGTTTGTTGTATCATCGCCTCGGTTATGTCGTTATTAGGGCACTCCTTCACCATTGTTCTATATCTTTCCCATATCTCGTGCAAAGGTTCCGTTGGAATTTTCTTGAAAGCTAGAATCTCATCCCGAAGAGCCGCCATATGACTTGGAGAAAAGAACTTGGCAATAAATTTGTCCGCCAATTCATCCCATGTGGTGATAGAATGGTTGGGGAGCCTTTCTAACCAATCCAACGCTTTACCCCGAAGAGAGAACGGGAAAAGCCTCAATCTCAACGCATCCTCGGACACATTTGTCTGCTTGCTACCCCAGCATGTATCCACGAACCCCTTCAAGTGCTTGTAGGCATTTTGATCGGAGGCGCCCGTAAAATACCCTCTTTGCTCGAGCAAGGTCAACATAAAATTTGTGATTTGAAAGTTCCCCGCCCGGATTCGGGGAGGAACAATGGCACTCGCATACCCTTGATTAGGGAGACCTCTTGGGACTACTCTTGGCGGTGGCGGAGGAGGGTTTGGAACGTTGTCATTAGCATTGTCCTGGCGGCTTCATCGTGGTCCTGGAGGTACAAGAGGCACCTCATCATCTCCAATTTCCTCAACCTCCTCCCCCGCAAGCACATTTCCAAGAGGGTCGTTTGCATTTAAATCCATTTTGGTACCTGTAGTAATCACACACACAAATTAGTAACAAAGAAGGAAAGAGAAGCAAGACACAAAACTAACTAAACAGATAGTCAACACCGTAAGCTCCCCGGAAACGGCGCCAAAAAGTGATCGCTGCCAACTCGACGCTACACCAAGGTAGGACGAGCGGGTCGCAATACCTTTTACCCGAATAGAGGTCGAGATCGATTTCCTCAGGGAGCTAGTAGTGGAGTTGGATTTTCTGTCTAGTCTAGAGATGTGTTTGCACTCCTAATGTCACTTCAAACATTCTTGGTTTTTGATTTTATAACTACTATGATAAAACTAATGATTAACGCTAAATTATGCTACTAAAATGTTGCTAAGTTGTATCTAATGGGAAGAAAGGCACTAGGGTCGTGACACTACCTAGGTGGCTTATTGACGGGTAGATGTTACTAAGAATAGATTGACATATTTGGGGCTTATGCTATAACCGTTGCACAATAGTACCCACTCTCACACCTCTCGGTAGAGAGAGTGATTTTGCCTAATTGACTCTCTCGAGACCAATTGGGTAGGCCAATTAGATCAAGCAACTAGGGTTCAAGTAGGATGATTACTCTCTCGAGATTTAACCCGTTAATTGGGACTATCATTTCTCATGAGTCCATCCCAATTCCTTGTTGGGTCAATTTTGGGGTCATAAACTCTCTTTCTCAAGAAGAGTCAAACCCACAAAGCTTGAATCAGTGTTTGCAACTACCAATTCATAAATAAAAACATAAAATCAACCCAAATAACAAACACCCATAATCAATCTAACCCTAGATGGCAACACCCATCAATTACCCACACTAGGGTTGAGCCACAACCCTACCTAATGGGTTTAGCTACTCATGCTTGAAAGAGAAAATGAAGAAATAGATGAAGGACTGAGCATATTAATTAATTACTAAAAAGAAATCACAAGAATCTATCGTAAAATTAAAGCTAAAGTGCCAAAAATGGCTACAAAACCGAGTCTCACGAGCGCAGCTGTTACCCGAATAATGGGTGATTTTATTTTGGTCCGAACCTCGTGTTTTGACCAAGCGGGCCCGGGGTCGATTTTTGGGTTTTTGTGAAGAATGATTAGAAAGCTATAATTTGGCATTGGAATTGAATTGTTTAGCGTTTATTGATGTTATGAAGTCGATTAGGTATAGATACAATTGATTTGGAGCCGAATTCGAAAGAAAAGGCGGTATTTGAGGATTGAGTTGGCCGTGAAAGTTTGAGGTAAGTGTCCGGTCTAACCTTAGCTTGAGGGATTAGGAGTCGTGTCCTATTTGCTAATTGCTTCTTGTTGAGTACGACATATATGCATGGTGACGGGTATCTATACATTGGTGTCGACCATGACCGTGAGTCTTATATTGACAGATATTGTGTTCTTAATGTTGTTATGGATGCTTTAATTGATGATTCTCGACATTGAGCAAAGATTTGGTTTATTCTCGTGGACTCTATTTATGATTAAGTATTGGTGCTATTTGAGCTGAGTAAGAATTGAGTTAGGATTGGTTATAGCTGATTCTCCTTTGCCGGGATGTTTGTTTTGGTATTGTTGTTCCCTTGCCGGGAAGTTATTATATTTCTTTTGTTCCCTTGCCGGGATTCCTTGTGATTTGGTGTTGGCTTGTAAATGTGAGCGGGTGGTACGCCTACCACGAGATAAGATTAAATGGGATCGGGTGGTACGCCTACCAGAAGTTATGATGAAATGGGAGCGGGTGGTACGCCTACCACAAGACACTATAAAATGGGAACGGGTGGTACTCATACCACAGGATATGAGAAATGGGGTCGGGTTGCACGCCTGCAACGAGATGTGAACCGAAAGTGGAATCTGCGTTTGTTTTCCCTTATCCTTGTTAGAAGTTGAATGGTGGTTTCCATATAATTGTCTTGAGATTTTGTTTATCTGTTATTCCCCGAACCATGTTTCCCCTTCCCAGCTTTAATTGTTTGCTCTAGTTTATCTTTCCGCTATATATATATATATATATATATATATATTTATCTGGAGTCTGGTCCTAGCCTCGTCACTACCTCGCCGGGGTTAGGCCAGGCACTTACCAGCACATGGGGTCGGTTGTGCTGATGCTACACTCTGCACTTATGTGCAGATTCCGGAGCAGCGTTTGGTCAGCAGCAGTAGTTCGGGAGCCAGCCTTCAGTCCACCGAGATCCCGAGGTAGTCCTGCAGGCGTCCACAGGCCCGACATCTCTTCTATCTATTTTCATGATTCTGTGATCACTTGTACCGAAACAGACGGAGTTTCTTTCTTTCAGACATTTGTATGGAATGTTCTTAGACAGTCCGTGAATGTTGTGACACCAGTTTCTGGGTAGAGGCATATGTTGATTTCCGTATTGTTTGGTTTATTTTGTCTAATTCTTCCGCTTTAATCTAATTGTCCGTTGTTATTTAAACGTTTATCACTTGTTAATATGATTAATAAAAAGGATAAAAATAAAAGAGTTAATGATTTCTAAGCTCGTGTCTTGCCTAGCTTCTACGAGTAGGCGCCGTCACGACTCCCGAGGGTGGAAAATCCGGGTCGTGACAAGTAGAGAATAGCTAACCGAACCTTTACAAGTTTACCAAGACCTGGTAGTACGAATCACAAGCTTCTAAGATTTGGAATTGCAAGACTAATACAAATAAATACACGTTATGTTTGAAGGTTACATAAACAGATTAGCAATAATCTAAACTACCAAGGACAAGATATCCAAAGGCACGAACATCTTCCGAATCAGCACCCGACGTCACCAGCAACTCCGTTCCAAAATCTGCACGGAAAGTTCAGAAGTGCTGTATCAGTACAACCGACCCCATGTACTAGTAAGTATTTTGTCTAACCTAGTCGAAGTAGTGACGAGGCTTTTAGTTAAAAAGATGCTTATTGCTATAACCTGTACAATAGATTAACAGTAAAGCAGTTCAAAGTATAACGGATAAAAGTATCATATACTCGACGGGACAGTCAATAATTACTAAAAAGAACCACAGTAGAGTATTTATGATCTTTCCTGGTACGAGATATATGTCCAAAATGTCAAATCACATGGCACGGTAACACCTTTCGTGCTTTTATCTCATCCTCATCATGTACAAATAAATTTATGTAATAATTCAATTAGCACGACAACACCCTTCGTGCGTTCAACTCATCTTTCCAAATGATCGCATAACAGAGCCAACCATACCACAGGAACACAATAATAGAAATTAATAAGTAGGAAATACGCTAGTAACAACGGAGGGCAGGGATGCACATGTGGGTCACACTGTAAAGGACTAAGCGGAAAGCACATGAGTAATAACAACAAATGAAAAACATGGAATATCAACTTCAATTAGCTAGCATATTGGAGGCCTAAAGTTCAAATATAACAATTAAGACGGAAACACATGATCTTTGCAAGTTAACAAGTAAGGGCATGAATGGCTAGCATGGTGGAAGACTTAAACTAAAGTGCAACAGAATAGATACAACATGAGTATATTATAAAAGCAGGAAATATGCACGGTATTCGCAAGTTAAGCAAGTAAAAGACATGGACAGTGCAACAACAATTAAGATAAATGTCAAGTACAGGACAATAACAACAAGTCACATAAAATATGTAGATACAACAATAACAACTCAAGGTAAGGGCACAAACGTATACATGAGAAACATATATCACATCATAATGCATGTCCCTCGTCCTCACCTGCACGTAAACACCCTTTGTGCCATGACCTCACAATAACATACAAGCATAACAATATAAATGAAATGGCACGGCATCACCCTTCGTGCTTTTACTCTCAATAATATGGCACGGCATCACCCTTCGTGCTTTACACTCTCCCTCACATGATAATATATAAACAATGGCACGACATCACCCTTCGTACTTTACACTCTTCCTTACCAAGCATATGTAGTATAATGATGACAAACAAGGCAGGAAGCATAAATGATATCAAGAAGAGTGTTTTAACAGATATTCCAAATAATTCCCAATCACAACCTTCCAAGTCAACAATGATTCAACAATCCTCAAGAATCGTATTATTCAAATACTTCCACAAATCTCAAAATGATCCACAACACAATTATATAGTCTAGTATCTCAAGAATATCGACCGTAGTAATGTACTAATGATTTCGTATAGAGATAACCGAATTAGACACATCAATGTATTCTCAGAATTCCTATCAATTTTGATCAAGTTATAATAAGGTAAGTCTTGATTTCTATCATTTAATATCATGTTCTTGGTATCTAAGAGTCAAGTAAGGCATGGAGCAAGAGGTCACGAAATTCTACAAACGTAAATGTAACATAATCCAACCCCCCCCCCCCCCCCCCACCGAGCATGATTAACCCTGACACATACATATATGCTCATCACCTCATATATGTATCACCCTCGCATGTGGCACCCAATGAAAAATAGGAGGAAAAATTCCCTCAACAAAGTTAGGCAAAACACTTACCTCAATTCGGCTATCCCAACACTCAATTTAGCCTTTTCCTCTACAAATTCGCCTCCGCTCGACTCAATCTAGACAATGACGACTTGAATACACCATACAATGCAAGAGAAAACAAGTTCAACTAATAAGCTATGATTTTTATCCAATTTCTAGTAAGTCAACAAA
The DNA here is from genome assembly GCF_001879085.1 of Nicotiana attenuata. NCBI lineage: Eukaryota > Viridiplantae > Streptophyta > Magnoliopsida > Solanales > Solanaceae > Nicotiana > Nicotiana attenuata. The sequence continues at coordinate 19,378 of NW_017670536.1, forward strand.
AGTCAAACCTCGGGCCCGTCCGGTCAAAACCCGGGTCCAAAGGTAGGTCTTGACTACCCATAGCCCCACGAGTCCAAATATGTGTTTTATTTTCAAAATTCGAGTCAGATTCGACTCTCAAATCTCAATTTTTTATTTTTCAAAACTTTGACAAAATCCTAAAAAAATTTCATAGATTGCTCATGAATTTGATGTTAAATCTTGTATAAAATCATGAAATATAGTTGAAAATTGGTTAAAGATATTTACCCAATGTTCTGGTATGAAAATCCTCTCTCAAAATCGCCTCACCTCGAAGCTAGGGTTCCAAAATATGAAAAATGAAGCAAAAACTCGGAATTCTCAGCACTTAACAGGCTGCAGATGTCGCATTTGCGAACAAAACTTCGCATTTGCGAATGAACAGTGTTTTCGCAATTGCCATAAAATAGTTCGCAATTGCGGATGAACATTGTTTTCGCAATTTTCATAAAAGGTTCACAATTGCTAATAAACAGTGTTTTCGCAATTGCCATAAAGTGTTCGCAATTGCGAATGAACAATGTCGCAACAGAAACCAACAAAATCTAAACTTCTCCGAAATGATCTGAAACCACCCCGAAACTCATCCGGAACCTCCCGGACACAAACCATATATGAATTTCAATCATAAAACACGCTACGGACCTGTTCGCGCACTCAAAACACTGAAAAGAGGTCCTCTTAACCCGATATCGACCATGGTCAAACTCCCAAATTTCTTAACTTTACTAGTCTCTCAATCAATGATCCAAAAATACACCCAAGCCCCTCGGGACTCTAAACCAAAAGTGCACACCAGTCTAAAAACATCATACGAACTAGCTCGCCCGATCAAATCGCCAAAATAACACCTAGAACTACGAATTGGACACCAAATCAAATGAAATTTTCAAGAAGGCTTTGAAATCTCTATTTTTACCACCGGACGTTCGAATCACGTCAAACTTACTCCGGTTCCCACCAAATTTCACAGATAAATCAAAAATATTATATTGGACCTGTATCGGGCTCCGGAACCAAAATATAGACCCGGTATCAACAATGCCAAACATTCAATCAATTCTTAAAACATTAGATTTTTCAGACTTTTAATTTTTAATAAAAATTCATAACTTAAGCTAGGGACCTCGAATTTCGATTCCGGGCATACGCACAGATCCCATATTTTAATACGGACCCCCCTGGACCGTCAAAAGACGGGTCCGGGTCTATTTACTCAAAACGTTAATCGATATCAACTTAAATTAACTTTTAGGCAAAAAATCTTGTTTTTATCAGTTTTTTTTAAGCATATAAGGCTCCGGGGTCAATAGCCGGACTGCGCATGCAAATAAAGGAAGGCTAGAATGAGGCTCTAAAGGCTTCGAAATACAAAGTTTGACTCTAAATCACCGAGCGAAGTACAGATACTCAAAACGACCAGTCGGGTTATTACAAGAGTGGTGTGATTGAGCACAAATACATCAATCACTAACTAGAATTAACGACTCTCGTGATATGAAACAAAACCAAAAAAAACTACACTGTCTATATAGTTGTGTGTGGGTGGGGGGTGGGGGTTGCAATCAGACTGATAGCATAGTTGGCTTTAGTGTCAAACAATGGAGTATTCTTTTATAACAGGTTGATTCTGCAATTAAGCATAAGACAATAAATAAAGTAAAATCTGTTGTCATCTGAGCGCCTCGAAGCCAAGACTAACAAGTAACAAGCTTGAGATTAAAAAGGGAATACCATAGGCATAGATTAATTTTTGACAAAATTTTTAATTGAACCCCTTTAAACTATGTAACCCTGCTCTTGTTACTAGACGTAGTTGCATTTTCATAGTCCATATCGTTAGCTTGAGCTTTTTGCTTACCTATGGCTCATCAAATGGTATTCTCAAAGTTGGTCAAAACCATTACCATATCGTTGAAGAAGAAACCAAATTCCCACAATAATATTCTACCCTATAGAATGCGCAAGTTTGGAAGGGAAAAGCTTGTCATTTCGCTCATTCTGTCTAGCTCCGAGAGACGTCAACATAGCTAACTAGCTCCAAAAGACGTAAACATAACCATGTCAGAAACTTCACATATTGCAACTTAAAACTGCATCCCATAGATACTGTAACGCTTATGATATCTTAGTGATCTGGGCCAAGACCGAAGCTAAACTACTAACCAGAAACGAGAAACCAATAATGTAATTTCAATCTACTACTACAGTGAAATTGAGAGAAAAACTACCCTCGGGATACTCGGAGACCAAAAGAATTATAAAGCTACTACAATATTTGCAAAGCCATGATCCTGAACTGTCATCACAGAACAATTAACATGCAAGGCATGCATACTCTCCCTTCAATGAGCTGTGCAACAAGTCCCCCAAGACCAACCATACTGTAGGCAAGACAGAATAGCTCCCCTAAAGACGCATCACAGATATTCACCTTTTCCCTCTGCCTCGCTTTTTTCCACTTTTTGTCTTATTTACTTGTTCCTTTGATGCAACAGATAATTTATCCTTTGTGTTTTCCGGTGTTTTCACTGGATCAGTTAACTTTTCTTTTCGGTCCGGAATTTCTTTCACCTTTGAGGAACTTGATTTTGCCTTGCCCGTGCCATTGGCATTAGGCTTGCTGCCACTTTGAGGAGTTTTACCTTTGGACTTGGTGGCAGTCTTTGATGAGGGTTCTTGTTCAGACTTGGATTTAGGTGTACTACTAACAATAGTAGATTTGCCAGATACCTTTTCTGTGTCGTCAACAGATTTACCGGTGCTCTTTCGAGGTTGGGCCTTTGATTTACTGCCAGGCTCATCATCCTCTTTTCTCCTATCAGATTTATCTTCACTCCTGGATTTAAGTCCAGATTTTGTGGACTTGCCTTTGAGATTACTGTAAGAAACAGATCAAAAACTGAAATCATTAGCTTCAATACCTATCAATTTCATAAAATTTAAAAACATGGATGAGATATAAAAGATAACCTATTAGGTGAAGCCTCCACTTTGACATGCTTCGCTGATGATTCAGCAATTGTTCTACCTTTTTTCTTTTGCCTGGCATATGAAAGCACAGGAGTCAACAGAATTCAATGAAGCCACTTCAGGAAATGGAATTACGACTCCTTTAACTCTACTTGAGTTCAAATAATTAGATTCAGTAACAAATAAATCACGCCATACCATAAATGGCTGAGAAGAAAAGGTTAATCACACAATCACTTAAAAGATAGCCTTACAATGTTAATTTCCACATCCTATCACTTTCGTGGCTTAAATCAAGAAAAACATAATAAGACAATAAAAGACATCTAATTAGTTATGGACAATTTAAACATAGCCCGCTCCACTAGGGTCTCAAACTAAGAGAAACTTCTCATATACTGGAACCACCGAAACAGAAGACCACATAAAATGGTTATTTATACACGCAATCCAGCCATAACACCTGGCTTTGCTCATAGACTAACAGAAGTAACATGTTACAAATAATCAAAGTCACATGCCACCACAGGTGTATATAGTTGTGCTGTGGAAGCAGGCACAATGCAATAGCCCTCAAAATTCAGCAATTCAACCAACTAAAGTTATGGGAAATCAGAGCAGGAAGTCAGGCTTTTTCAGTCCAATGAAAATAAATCCGTTCAGTGATGGTATGTGCGCCATGAAGTAACAGGCAGAGAAGGAGAAAAATAATAAAATAGTGAAACATCATCTATCAGGAAAAAATCATAGGAAAAAGTACCGCGAGGATGAGAAACATAATATTTTACTAATGAGTACTTTATATTATAAAAATGCCATCCGGCAAAAGTTAAAGTTGAAAAGTATAACACATACAATAAAACCTATTGACTTCTTTTCCTTGTGATTAGCCGTGGATTTCAATCTTGTGAGACTTGCCTTGCAATATTCGTAGTCAAGATGGTGACCTTCAGGGAATGTTCAACTTTTTGCACTTCATTAATGATATTAACTTAATGTGACTGGCACTCGTATTACTTCCAGCAATAAACTTAGTGCATCACATCTTTCTAAGAAAAATAATAAAAAATAGTGCATCACATATTGACAGATTCCAATTTTTACTGAATGGGAAGAGCGATTTCTAGACACGCCACGGTAATCTACACCTACACAGATCGCAGATCAAAACAAGAGGGCTTTAAGGAATTTGTCAAACAATGGCGGGACAATTTCAAGATTAGAAAGACCAGATAACAAATTGGCAAACAATTTGAAAATACTGAGGAACATTTTAAGAAGCAAAATAGGAGAATACTTGGAGTCTTGGACGACCAGAAAATAATATTGTCAAAGTGCTTCAAGAATTATATGAGCTAGAGAAAGAAGGGATAATGTCCCAAAAACAGGAGCTACAAAGTGAGGATTCAAGGAATACAGGAAATAAGCTGGAGATGGAAGTCGACAGTGAGATGGTTGAAAGATGGAAATGACAGTAGTAGATCTTTTTCATAAATTTGTCTATGCTCATAGGAGATAAAATTTATCCAGTAATTACATATGAACGAGAATATCTGGAGATGAGGAAATTAAGGAAAGAGTAATTACAATTTTATAAGTGATGGTTAACTGATACAAAAGGTTGTAACTGACAATGACATTGGATGAAATTTCATTTCAAAACATTAACTTGTCTTAAAAAGATATCTTGCGAAGACTTTCTGAAAAGGAGATCACTGAAAAGCTACGAAGATAAAGTACCAAAACTTGATGGATTTGGGATGGCTTATGAAGGAAAAAAGGTACAGGAACCCGATGGATTTTACAATGGGAATCTTTCACTGTACCTTGGAAATTGCCCATGATGATATGAACAGAATGCTTAGAGCACTTTTATCACACACGATCTTCAATATTCTGTCTTCCTAAAAAGAATGGAACAAAGGATATAAATGAATTCACATTGCTGGTCCCAAGCCCGTATAAAAGAGGAGGGAGATTAAGCACCCAAGGGTGTGGCCAAGTGATCAATGATGTAGGTTGAGAACAATGAGGCATCATGCTCAAATCCCAACGGAGGCAAATCACTAAGTGATTTCTTCCAAGCCTGGTGGACAGAGTCACCCAGTATCTGTGCTAGTGGGAGGTAGCAGGTACTGTATGGAATTAGCCGACCTATGCGCAAGCTAAACTGGATACCACGGTTATTAGGAAAAAAAAACGAGAAGCATTAAGGTAGACCGGCAGCCAGCGTAAAACTTGTCAATTCATAATCCTCATACATCACACCTATGTGTGAAGGAGTATAAGCAATTGTTCCCACATCATGGACGGGTGAAGAAGCTAGTTCCGCCACATCATGCCCGAATGTGGATATGAAAGGGTTCCCACTTCATGGACAGGTATGAGTACAAAAGCTACTTTCGCCTCATCAATGCCCGGATGTGCTATAAAATAAGAAAGGTTTCTCGCATCATGGACGGATAAGGGTAAAAAGCTAGTCCGAGAGAGTCGAATTCAGGTAGGTAGCTGAAACATATGCACTTTGACAGGGAAGTCGATGGCAATGGTGGATACCCTAAAAAAGGAGAAGAGTTAATATTGCATGGCAAAAGCCTAGAGAGATAACTCGGGTTATAAATAATGATATTGCGCGATAGATAAATATATGAATGGGTTGGAAATTATTGTAGAACCAGAACTTAAAAATAAAGTTATAGAGGTAAAACGAGTTGGGGATAGGATTATTGCATTAAGGCTTGTACGGGAGAAGTAGGCAATCAATGTTATTAGTGCCTATGCCCCGCAAATAGGTTAAAATAATATATAGATGCCTAATCCATGTATTACAAACAGTCATATTGTTATTCCATATTCTATGTCGCATAGAATAATATACAAATTCTCACATAAACTTATGGAGGTATTATTTATGAGGAAAAGAAAGTAGCAACCAAACATTGTATTAAAGGTTTTGGTGCTTATGAGGAGATAAAATGTTACATCTCGCGTTTTCGTACGTTAAAAGTTTCGTCTTCGGTTAATTGACGTAGACTCGGGGATGAGATCATCTTGACGTTAACGTAGTTACGCTATTTATAACAAGCGATAAATAAGTGTTATGAAGGATAAAGGGGTACACGGATTAAAGAAAACAAGTTTCGTTGAAAGTGGCCAATTTGGAATAAAATATGGGTCGAGCGATAATACTCGATAATTATGAACTAGTACCATGCAAGGTACCATATGACCACGGTAGTATAATATATAAAGTATATATGAAGTATATTAAAAATAAATAGAATTATAAGTAATTTGTGGTAATTTTTAAATTATGCGGATAATTGATTAATTACCGGGTAACAGGACATTACCCAGTTAACTAATAAGCGGATAAAAAAAATTAATATCCCACCCCCACCTCACGTGGCAAGAAGCCACAAGATTAGAAATGACTAAGTAGTCATGTTGGCCAGATGGCTAATTATCAATGTGACCACGACATTACATTCAAGTCTTAGCAAATAAGACTTGTATCTTGTAAAACATTAATCATTATCCACAAGTAAGATACATGTTCAAGTCTTAGAGAAAAGGGACACAAAAAGTGACGTTAGTCACTTTCAGAAAGGAAAGTGACAAGGAATTCTTTCTTAATTGGAAAGGTTAGAAGCTAAGAAGTCTTCATTCAAGCCAACAAATCTATTCTTGGTTTTGAAACCTAAGAACGTTGAGCAGAAAACATTTCGTCCAAAATTTCATTTTCAATCCAAGCCAAAAACGCTAGAATTAGAACAATTTCATCCAAGATTTCAAGGAATTCAAGTGTAATTTCGTTCATATTTCACAGAAGCAGATTCGTTCAAATAATTCAAGAAGCAGGTATGTTAAGGCCCTCCCTTCTTTCTTTTGGCATGGTCCAAATTATACTGAAGAAACAAGCAAACACACAGTTTCTATAAATTACTCTATTCATAAAAATAGTAGGGGTGTCTATATTTTGATTCCCCGTGAAAAATATTATTATCTTATGTTCATGGGTCGCAGAATAAACAGTTGGAAAAGTTTATCCGGAAAGAATATTGAGATTATAACGTATTTTTCATGCATTTCACTCATTTATACATGTGCATTGACCCATGACCAGATGTCGTTATATACGCGTATATACGTAAATATATGTATATGGGATATGGGAAAAGGTTACGGCGTTATATACGCACCACCACCTGATCAGCTGGTATATGTTGATGATGTGCCAACTGCCCACAGTGGCCGAGACGATATGATGGGATGCCCTCAGTGGCTTGATGATATTATGTACACCCATACCTATGCATGGCATGACATTTATACGCACGTGCATGACATTATAAACGTTTCAGAATTTACAAAGTTATTCAGGTTTAAAGGTATTTCTGTATTCCATGTTTCATCTGTCTTTCACGTACTAATTTTCATGCCTTACATACTCCGTACATTTTTCATACTGACGCCCTATTTCACGGGGCATGCGTTCCATGCCCGCAGGTGCAGGTAGGCAAGCTCACGGTCCCCCTTCTTAGGATCCCTGATCAGCGAGAGTTGACGTGCTCCACTTGATCCGGAGCTGCTTTGATTTTGGTACGATACGTTTGTATATATATATGTATATGGGTATGACGTGGCTCGGTCCCATCGTTGTACAGTTATGTTTCTATTAGAGGTCTGTAGACAGTATATCTAGTTGGGTTGTATGTGGCCTTGTCGGCTTTCAATTTTGGATGTATAGTTGTCTACAGCAGCCCTGCCGGCTCGCCCATTGTATCCTGCATGTATACGTACATATGCCTTGATGGCAGGTTTCTTTCATGTGTGTTATTTTCATAATGCAGCAGATGTTATTCAGGTTCATATCTTAGACACATGCTTAGGGGTGTTTGACAGGTAGGACTTAGGAACCCGCCGCGGCCCATCGGTTTGGGTCGTGACAAAAGTGGTATCAGAGCAGTTCTGTCCTAGGGTTGTCTACATACCGTGTCTAGTAGAGTCTTGTTTATGGGTGTATTGTGCACCACACTTATAGATAGGAGGCTACGGGACATATAGGATGTTATCCTCTCTTCTTATCTTAGATCGTGCGATATAAGCATTCATGTTCCTAACGATGTGTCACGTTTTTAGCGATGCCTCCGAAGACTACAGCCGTTAGCATGGGTCAGAAGGCTACGAAGGTGTTAGAAAGAGAGATAAGTTATACTATGGATTCAAACCCATCGGAGATCATGGGTTCTATTGAGGAGGATCCACCCGAGGATCCATATGAGTCATACGTTCGAGCTGTTTCGACCACTCCGGCAGTAGATGGGGTGAGAGGAGTTCCGACCTCACCAAGACCCTTAGTTTCAGAACCCGTTGATCAGGATATGAGGGGAGTAGTGCATGGATTGGCACAGCCGGGATTCCCTCAGGCTCAAAACTATGTCAAGGTATTTGAGGACACCAGCTCTTCTGAGGTTCCGGATAGTCCATAGTCTTGGGAGTCCGTCAATCAAGGCTCGTCGGTGTATGTTATGGGATACGCAGAGGAAGAAGATAGTAGTCGGGTCAAGAGGAGGAAGGTAACTGCTAAGGACATGAAGATTCCGATTCGAAGTGTGTCCGATCGAGGTTCTTATATAGGACGAGGCAAGGACCCTCTACTACAGACTTCCTCCAAGTGTCGGTTTTTGGTTGATGAGTTCCACCTCTTCTCGGAATATTACCAAGTCAGGGTTCTAAATGTGTTAGGTTGTTTTATGAGGACGTAGGGAGCCCCGTCCCGACTTGTAGATATTATGGTTATGCCTACTTAGAGGTTTTGCAGACATTATCCTGTATATAGTTTTGGGTATGACATGTCTACGTCCTAGTTGACCACTATGTATATAATTTTTTTTGTAAATTAGTTATGCAAGTTATGTTTTAATATTGTTACTTATATATATGGATGTGACCCGAAATGGCCCGTGATAGATTTAATAATGAACAAGGATAAGATAGGTGGTGTTCGGTTGGGAAGGACTTGATATTATAATAGGTGTGGATGGATTGGCCTTTTGTTATGTTAACATCAAGTGTAGATCAAAGATGGTTTAATTTCAGCTTCCAGGAGAGCCTGTTTTAATGGAAAGGCAATACCGCATCGCCAAGAGGTAAATTTATCTCCTATCTCAAGGCAAGGAAAATGATCATAAAGGACTATATTTATCACTTAGTTCGGGTTTGGGATTTGGAATTAGAATTACCAACCATTCAGTCCTTTCCTGTAGATAATGAGTTTCCCGATGAGCTTCCAGGTCTTCTGCCAGAGCGAGAAATTGAGTTTGTCATTGGCCTACTACCAAATACTCATCCAATATATATATTCCCCCCTATAGAATAGCCCCTGCAGGGCTGTAAGAATTAAATGAACAACTAAGGGACTTGCTTGAAAAAGGTTTTATCAGACCTAGTACGTCACCGTGGGGAGCACCTGTTTTGTTTGTAAGAAAGAAAGATGGTTCCTTACGAATGTGTATTGATTATAGGCAGCTGAATAAGGTGACGATCAAGAATAAGTAACCGCTCCCAAGAATTGATGATTTATTTGATCAGTTGGAAGGTGCCAAGTATTTCTCAAAGATAGACTTGAGGTCCGGGTACCATCAGGTAAGGGTTAAGGATGAAGATATTCCGAAGACAACATTCAGGACTAGATATGGGCACTTTGAGTATTGAGTTATGTCATTCGGTCTGACCAATGCCCCAGCAATATTCATGGATTTAATGAACCGTGTGTTCAGGCTTTTTTTTTAGATCTGTTCATAATTGTATTTATTGACGATATATTGGTATATTCTCGTTCAGAGGCTGAGCATGCAGATCATCTGCGCACTGTGCTCAGAGTCCTACAAGAAGGGAAGTTGTATGCAAAATTTTCTAAATATGAATTCTGGTTGAACTCTGTAACTTTCCTTGGGCATATTATTTCGGGTAAAGACATCCGAGTGGATACACAAGAGACTGAGGCAGTGAAAACTTTTCCTAGACCCACAATACCGATGAAGGTTCGTAGCTTCTCCGTTTGGTAGGTTATTACAAGAAACTTGTAACGAAATTTTCTTCTCTTCTAAGCACCTTTGACCAAAGTGGTATGTGGTGTCTTGCTTGATGTTCCGGAATAACATAAGGAAATCTATGGTGCAAGCAGGTTGAAGAAAGGTTGCGAATAAGTATAAATAGATATGTGTAGGTCGCAAGCTAAAGTATGGTAGAGCGACAAGGTTCTAGGAAGACAGGAGGAAGAATAAGAAAAGATGAGTAAAAAGGTAACAAGAATGGATGAGTCCTTGGGAATAAGTTCATAAGAGAGCTGATGATTTCCCTAAGTTATAGGAGGCTCAGTATAGCCCGAATGAACTCAAAGGAGCCTAAGACTGGTAACGTTTAGAATAGATGAAATGTTGCCCTAATAGTGGGATAAGGGCGCAATTGTGAGGGATAAAAGATGAAGTTTGGGCCTCCGAAGAGAGGAATTTCATGAATTGTACAAGATTAGGATAACCATGTAAGTTAACTCAGAAGGGAACTAGGTTTCAATGGACCGACGCTTGTGAACGGAGTCTTCCAGGCCCTAGAGGACAGATTAACTTCAGCACCGATTCTAACACTTCCAGAAGGGACCGATGGTTACGTTATCTATTGTGACGCTTCAGGCATTGGATTAGGTTGTGTGCCGATGCAGCATGATAAGGTTGTGGCTTATGCTTCTAGACAACTAAGAAAGCACGAGAAGAACTACCCGATCCACGATTTAGAGTTAGCCGCGGTGATTCATGCACTAAAGATGTGGAGGCACTACTTGTATGGCATTCACGTCGATATCTATACGGATCATAAGAGCCTCCGGTATATCTTCAAGCAAAAGGAATTGAATCTTCGTCAAAGGAGATGGTTTGAGCTACTTAAAGACTATGACGTTGATATTTTATACCATCCGGGGAAGGCGAACGTAGTAGCCGACGCCCTCAGCCGTAGATCTATGGGTAGCCTGTCGTATTTACAGCCAGAAAAAAGGGGAATAGCCCATGAGGTTCATCAACTAGCTAGTCTTGGAGTTCGGAGCCGTAGATCTATGGGTAGCCTGTCGTATTTACAGCCAGAAAAAAGGGGAATAGCCCATGAGGTTCATCAACTAGCTAGTCTTGGAGTTCGGATACTGAACTCAGGTGACATTGGAATTACTCTTCAGAATACGGCAACATCCTTATTAGTAACTGAAGTAAAGGAACGCCGGTACGAGGATCCTGTGTTAGTTCATTATAGGGATACCACCCTTCGGAAGGAGAAGACACCGTTCGGAATTACACAAGATGGGGTCCTCAGATATCGAAGACGATTGTGTGTGCCTAATGTTGCAGGGCTGTGTCGGCAGGTTATGGGAGAAACTCACTATTCTCGTTATTCTATTCAAACAGGAGCAACAAAGATGTATCACGATATCAGGGAAGTGTATTGGTGGGCGGAATGAAAAAGGATATAGCAGAATCTGTTGCCCAGTGTCCTAACTGTCAGCAGGTTAAGATTGAGCGATTGAGCATAAAAAACCTGGTGGATTATTGCCTAAGTTGCACGAACTCTTCAATTTTGGTGTCGTCCCCGTCCCGATACGAGACTTGGACGGGTGCTGGAGCGGGAAACGTCCTGGATACGGTCAACCGACATCGGACACTTTGACCGGAGTCCATCGACAAATTTGGGAGAAAAATTGAGATTTTGATTTCTCAAAATCAAAAATTAAACAGATTTAAGTTATGGAAAATGACATACCTTTAATGTTGTAGTATTTTTGTCTCATATTTGCTGCTTTGTGTGTCGGAGAAACCAAAAATTCGAAGTGTCATATTTTGATTTTGTACTTCATGTAGACCTAGTAGATGTAGATGGAACTTTGCCTTGAATTGCTTTCTTTTTCTCTTATGAGGGAAGAACGAAGGGACGTGAATGAAGCGTGAATGGCGATCTGTACGAGCTTGAAAGAAGTAGGGGAATTTTTGTTAGAGGAAGATGAGAAGTTGGGGAATTTTGAGGAAGATGACCTAGAAGATATGCAGTTCCTTCCTAAAAACTCTTAATTGTAATAATATAATAACAAGTGACCCCTTTATTCTCCATTATATGCCACGTGTCCCCTTTATTCTCCACACTTGAGTTGTGACACGGTATTGACAGGTTTTTGGTTGCTATTTGCAAATATTTCTTTCTCATACAATATATAGGAATAATTTGTAAATTAATTATTAGCATGTTGATTTTTTGCTAAATAATTTATATACTTCAATCGCGTAAAATTAATTTATACGAAATTATTTACTAGTACAAATTTATCGTAACTTAGTAGTATTGTATAATTTTCAAATATGTAAATTTACAATATTTTTATAGCTCTATTTTTTTATTGAACTTTCTTCGCCGTATCTCCGCACCCGTATCTATATCCGGATTCGCACCCCCGAATCTCAAAATTTAGATTTTGCCGAATTCGATACTCGGAACCGTCCTCGTATCGGATACCCGCACCCGAGTCCGAGCAACTTAGATTATTGCGGGCTATGAAGATTCCGACTTGGAAATGGGAAATAATCAATATGGACTTTATCATATGCTTACCTCGTACCCAGCGTAAGTTCGATTCGATATGGGTGATTGTTGATAGGCTTACAAAGTCAGCCCATTTTCTGCCCGTTAGAACTACATATTCCTCAGAGGATTATGCAAGGCTTTATATTAAGGAGATACTACGACTGCATGGTGTCCCTGTAGCTATTATCTCGGATAGAGGAGCTCAATTTACAGCTAACTTCTGGAGGTCCTTCCAAAAAGGATTGGGGACTCAAGTAAGTCTTAGTACCGCATTTCATCCCTAGACAGACGGACAGGCTGAGCGTACTATTCAGACACCGGAGGATATGTTACGAGCTTGTGTAATAGACTTCAAAAGTAGTTGGAATGATCATCTGCCGCTTAGTGAGTTCGCATATAATAATAGTTACCATTCCAGTATTCGGATGGCTCCATACGAAGCTCTTTACGGACGGAAGTGTAGGTCGCCTATAGGGTGGTTCGATGTTGGAGAATCTGAATTACATAGGCCAGACTTGTTCAGCAGGTCATAGAAAAAGTAAAGCTTATCCGGGACCGACTATTGATGGCTCAGAGTCGTCAGAAGTCATATTCTGACGTGCGGCGACGAGAATTAGAGTTCGGGGTTGATGACTGGGTATTCTTAAAAAGTGTCACTTATGAAGGGTGTGATGAGGTTTGGCAAGAAAGGCAAACTTAGCCCACGGTATATTGGGCCTTGTAGGATCATTCGGAGAGTGGACCAAGTAGCTTATGAGTTAGAATTGCCTTCGGAATTGGAGTCTGTCCATCCGGTTTTTCACGTATCAATGTTACGGAAGTACATTGTGCCCACGAATGATGTACAGATTACAGAGGACATGTCATACGAGGAAATTCCGGTTGCCATTCTAGACCGACAAATCCGCAAGCTACGGAGTAAAGAGGTAGCCTCCATGAAAGTACTTTGGAGAAACAACAATATGGAAGAAATGACTTGGGAGGCCGAGGAAAACATGAAGTCTAAATATCCCTACTTATTTCCTCCTCCAGAGAAGGGTCCGACTGAGACGTCATAATCATAAGGTACGTGTACAAATTCTTTTATTGGCTATTGTCGTTGGTCGTGTGAGGCCATGGTCGTTATTCATAATTGTGGTCCTGTGTGGCGTTGGGTTATTAAGCTTCTACGAGGAGAATTAGTAGTGGTGTTATTACAGAGGCGACCCCGCCAAAAGTTACATAGATCACAGGGAGTTGAACATTCGAGGACAAATGTTTCTAAGGGGGAAGGATGTTACATCTCGCGTTTTCGTACGTTAAAAGTTTCGTCTTCGGTTAATTGACGTAGACTCGGGGATGAGATCATCTTGACGTTAACGTATTTACGCTATTTATAACAAGCGATAAATAAGTGTTATGAAGAATAAAGGGGTACACGGATTAAAGAAAACAAGTTTCGTTGAAAGTGGACAATTTGTAATAAAATACGGGTCGAGCGATAATACCCGATAATTATGAACTAGTATCATGCAAGGTAACATATGACCACGACAGTATAATATATAAAGTATATATGAAGTATTTTAAAAATAAAAAGAATTTTAAATAATTTGTGGTAATTTTTAAATTATGCGGATAATTGATTAATTACCGGGTAACAGGACATTATCCAGTTAACTAATAAGCGGATAAAAAAAAATAATATCCCACCCCCACCCCACGTGGCAAGAAGCCACAAGATTAGAAATGACTAAGTAGTCATGTTGGCCAGATGGCTAATTATCAATGTGACCAAGACATTACATTCAAGTCTTAGCAAACAAGACTTGTATCTTGTAAAACATTAATCATTATCCACAAGTAATATACATGTCCAAGTCTTAGAGAAAAGGGACACAAAAAGTGACGTTAGTCACTTTCAGAAAGGAAACAACAAGGAATTCTTTCTTAATTGGAAAGGTTAGAAGCTAAGAAGTCTTCATTCAAGCCAACAAATCTGTTCTTGGTTTTGAAACCAAGAACGTTGAGCAGAAAACATTTCGTCCAAAATTTCATTTTCAATCCAAGCCAAAAACGCTAGAATCAGAACAATTTCGTCCAAGATTTCAAGGAATCCAAGTGTAATTTCGTTCATATTTCGCAGAAGCAGATTCGTTCAAATAATACAAGAAGCAGGTATGATAAGGCCCTCCCTTCTTTCTTTTGGTATGGTCCAAATTATACTGAAGAAACAAACCCTCAGGGGTTGACCTTGTGGCAATAGACTTGAGCCTTGGGGTTTGCTCCCTTTCAAGGTCTCAAGTTCGAAACCCACTGGGTGCAAACAATTTCTAAGGGCCATCGGACTGGGTAAAACCTGAATTAACCGTGGTGCACTTGCGGGAAACTCCTTGCCCAGGGCCTGTGCACCCCCGGGATTAGTCGGGGCTCTTAGAGACTCGGACACCCGGTGCAAATCAAAAAAAAAATTATACTGAAGAAACAAGCAAACACATGGTTTCCATAAATTACTCTATTTATAGAAATAGTAGGGGTGTCTATATTTTAATTCCCCATGAAAACTATTATTATCTTCTGTTCATGGGTCTCAGAATAATACGCAGTTGGAAAAGTTTATCCGGAAAGAATATTGAGATTATTACGTATTTTTCATGCATTTCACTCATTTATACATGTGCATTGACCCATGACCAGATGTCGTTATATACGCGTATATACGTAAATATATGTATATGGGATATGGGAAAAGGTTACGGCGTTATATACGCACCACCACCTGATCAGCTGGTATATGTTGATGATGTGCCAACTGCCCACAGTGGCCGAGACGATATGATGGGATGCCCTCAGTGGCTTGATGATATTATGTACACCCATACCTATGCATGGCACGACATTTATACGCACGTGCATGACATTATAAACGTTTCAGAATTTACAAAGTTATTTAGATTTAAAGGTATTTCTGTATTCCATGTTTCATCTATGTCTTTACGTACTAATTTTCATGCCTTACATACTCCGTACATTTTTCGTACTGACGCCCTATTTCACGGGGCCTGCGTTCCATGCCCGTAGGTGCAGGTAGGCTAGCTGACGGTCCCCCTTCTTAGGATCCCTGATCAGCGAGAGTTGGCGTGCTCCACTTGATCCGGAGCTGCTTTGATTTTGGTACGATACGTTTGTATATATATATGTATATATGGGTATGACATGGCTCAGTCCCGTCTTTGTACAGTTATGTTTCTATTAGAGGTCTGTAGACAGTATGTCTAGTTGGGTTGTATGTAGCCTTGTCGGCTTTCGGTTTTGGATGTATAGTTGTCTATAGCAGCCTTGTCGGCTCGCCCACTGTATCCTGCATGTATACGTACATATGCCTTGATGGCAGGTTTCTTTCACGTGTGTTATTTTCGTAATGCAGCAGATGTTATTCAGGTTCATATCTTAGACGCATGCTTAGGGGTGTTTGACAGGTAGGACTCAGGCAACCGTCGCGGCCCATTGGTTTGGGTCGTGACATAAAATCTCCTCGCTACACCAACCAGTAGCGCCTAAAGGAATAAGTAATAAATAGCCATGCTTACACTACTGATGACACATCTGGACTTGCAATTTGATCCTGCCAACAGATCAGCATTCAAATGCATTAGAGAGTGTATAAGGTAAATCCAGCAAATATCAAATTCTGCCAGCAATAAACCTCTTCAGACACTTCATCTCCTTGAATGAATTCCCACCGTTCCTTTCTAAGATTTAATACTTCTGTTTCTCCATCATCATATGAAACCTAGTATGAAAATACCAGTCAAACTTTGCAAGTAACAAAGGGAACAAATCTACTATAGCAGCAGGAAATAAACTGCACTTACAGTGTGCTTTCTTTTGCCAGAATCAAAGGCACTAATAACACCTTCATAGAATCTGTAACAACGGAGCAGGGTCAGCAAACACCCCAGAAAGTGTTTACAAACAAAAGTAAAGCAAGTTTATATTGCTAAAAGTGTAAAAATAAAACTAACTAAAACACTTGCGCAGCAATTTCTGTTACCACGGTATGATAAAAATTGTCAAGAACTATAGCAATTAGTTCTGAGGGGCCCGGGGGGGGGGGGGGGGGGGGGAGGAAACAAGTTGACAGCAGTGTAACACAGGAAATAAGATAAACACTTACGATCGATCATGTGGCCACCAAACTTTAACTTTTAAACCAACCAGGCTTTCATCATATTGCACGTCCTTTGTTGCCTGACAAGTAGCACAACAGCATATACTGATTAGACATCAGCTTCCTAGAGAAGTCACTGATTAATCACACAAGACATTCTCTAGATGATAAATGAATCAATATAAACCAATTTTTGAAGATTTCACTACACATCCGACAACCTTCATCCTGGATATGCACATTCAAAAAAATATCAATATCATGGTTAAAGGGGGGTGCATAGACTGTCATAAGTAGAGTGAAAAAGACAAGCAAGATACTGCAACTATGTCGAAAAGGAGATTCCAATGGGACGGTCAAATCAAGCAGAAATATTTGAGCATTATTTTCTTTTTCACAAGTACCGTGACATTTGGACACTGAACAGCTAACAGATACGATGGATAAAGCAGCATAATTATACATTGTAAAGCACTTACCCTGTCCTTCCCAGACGACCGTTTTCTCTTTGCACTCTTTGTGGTTTCCTCTTGGTTACCTTCATCTTTAGCAGGCCTATCAGGAGAATCCGGTGAAGGTGTGCTCTCCTACCCCAAAAAAAAAGGAAAAAATTAGATGGCGCCAATAAGAAACAAAATAGATGGGACTAACATGAAGAGCGTTTGGTAAGTCTAAGAAGGGATGAAGCTGCAAGAGAAACCAGAAATTACAGCGACATCATCCTTAGAAGAATATTGTAGGGAATCATATTACCAGCCTAGTTTTTGCAGGAGCACGCTTTTTGCCATCGCCCTTTTTCGTAGAGGGGCCATCCTGGCTCTGACTCTGACTCTTAACCCTCGGTTCATTCTTCTTACCCAACTGCTTCGGCGTTATTGCCTCCGCGTCACTGGAGGAGCCATCTTCTTTTTCCTCGTGAGAAGGCTCTGAAGGGGCTTCCTCGGAAGGGCGACTGACCTGCTTTGCTTCTAAGTTTAATGTACCTTCAGACACCTCCTTAGACACACTGTGTTTTTTATTCGAGCTTTTTTTCTTCTTTGGCCGACCACGACCAGCCTTTTTTCGGACACACTCGTCAGCAAGGCTCCGACTTGGAGATGTCGGAGCTACATTAATAGCTTCTCCCTCAGATTCTTTTGGCGTAGAATGCTGAAGATTAGCTTCTATTTTCTTCTCCAAAGAGTTGAATCCCTCACAAGCTGGGTCATCAGAAGTGGAACTTTCAGAATCGCTATTTTGATATTTCCTGCATTCTGGAAGCTCTTCGGCTTCTTTTTCATTGTCGTCGGGAGCTTGAAAAGAAGATTCAGCTGAGTTTATTAAGGAGTTTGCCTTCTTTGCACTTTCCTTAGCAGCTTGTGCTGACCTAGACTCCGATTTCATTGACTTCTCATCCATTGAATCATCAGAATCAGACTTGGATGTCATCTTAACAGCAGCATCTTGCAGATCCCCACTATCATGATTCTCGACCTTAATCAAAGAATCTGTTTGAGCAGCAGATTCCACGGTTCTTTCACTAACACCATTACTTGTAATGGACTTTGAAGATTTATTAACAGCATGGTCAACATCATCAGAGCATGCCTCTTCTCTGACACTCTGAGCCATCTAATCAAATAAGAAGTTCCCAAATAAATACCTTAAAATAACAGCCAGCCAACAACACAATCACATTGGAAGCACATTCTGGAAACAACACATTTATATGCACAACCATAGATGACATCAAACCAATTCATCTATTTGGCAACACAAACAAATAATAATCATAATATCCAGATAACATGCCTGGCCTGCCTCGTCCAAAGATATTCTAGCCACTTTGCTCCCAGCAGCCTTAGAGGCTTAGACAATGTGCATTCCAAGACAAGATATAAAAATACTTATAACAAAAATATCCTGGAAAAATCACAGAACATAAGAAATCCAATCGCACAACTGAGTTGCATGAGCACCCTCTGAAGGCCAGAAAACTTGCTCTCAGCAGCCTTGAACACACATCAATATATAAACTTCATACTAAAATAAGGAGAGAATTGCAAGGGGAAATCACATTGTCAGTAGTTTTAAAAAAGTGTGAAACCTTCAACCCGATGCCACACAAAAAGATACTGCAATAGCATGGCCTTCATCAGATTTTTTGGTTTTTCGGTTAGCTCCCATGTTCTATTTATAACATCACGTAATGGAGCAAGCATATTTACCTTTGTACTCTTTGCATCTACTTGATGCCAGTAATGAGATTATGAAACAACTTACTTCACTATAAAAAAATAAAAAATACTGCGATAATATTGCGTCCAAACCAACATCATCAACTACTACACACTTGTGGCACACACAGACAGTAAAAAGTGGCTTCAAATTCTCATACTGAGAACAAGTACATGTTGAAGAACTATGAAATCAACATGCAAAACAGAAGTCAAGGAGCTTTGCAGAAATCACTCTTCCCCAGAACCATTAACATTTAGCAATCATCAATCTCATTGCTAAAGAGCTACAAAATAGGCAAAACATTAGAATTTCAGCACTTACATATGAACTACGAGATATATTTGGCGTCTAATCACATCATCTACACAACGACACGTCAAGAAAGTTATACACTTCCAACTCTTTTGGTACAAGACTAAGAAATTGGTTTCCTTGTTAAATTGCTGTGGCAAAACACCATAACAGTACAACAAAAACTACTTTGCCTCAATTCCGAGCTAGTTAGGGTTAGCATAAAATCCTTACAATCCATTTTGCTCTATTTCGACTCATTTCATTCCCGTGTCTAAAAATTGAGTTTACCAACAATCGAGGTTTCCTACACTTCCTACTAACAATCTTTAAACAAACTAAATAGATACCAGCAACACTTTGCCTGACATCACCACAGCGCATATGACTAAACCTTAATCTCCACTAGTTGGTGCTACTTCTATGGGTCTTTAGCCTTTATTCTGTCCTGCATTTCGCTAAATTTGTGTGGAGCCCAATACATTGCAGGTCTTTTGAGACAACAATCATTTTATATGATTTTAGCTCTGCCTTCTCCCTTTTGCAAAATATCATAAAACTTTTTAGAAAGATTTTTTTTTTTTTTTGCATTCTTATTTCATATTCAAATATACTGTTAACAGTAGCCCTCACTGTACCAAGTTATTTTATGGTCATTTACTTTATCTCTGCCTGTAAGTTATGCCGCTACAATTTAGTAGATATCATCTGAACATTGCTACTACAGTGTTGGAGTTCGGATTTGAAAACTGAAGATTTTATTTTACAGGGACAATACAGCATCAAAAGCTTAAAAAGGCAGCATAACTTAACAATGAAAATTAAGTTACCAATTGGTCTCTTAAGGAACAGTCATTGCCAAGCTCAACAGCTATATGAGTCCCTTCCAACACAGAGGTCAGGGATTTGCTGTACTCATCCAAAGAAAGGTCTAATGATTCAACTACTTGTGCCAGGTAAGGTTTGAGCTTGGGTGCACAATTTGCAAATACTGTCTTCACCAACTTCTTAGCAATGGGCGTCACCTCCTGAAAGTTGAGAACATTTAGCCATATCACAAGACTAAAAAGGACTTAATAAATGCGATAATACAAAATAAGTGCATCTATTAAACCATGAAAAACCTTGCTGTGCTTTTTTACAGTAGCCAGCAGCGGGGTAAGCAGTTCCATAGTTACTTCTTCACTTTCTTCCAACACAACAGTCATTATCGTGGCCATATATGTGAATATAGCCTCCGAATGAAAATCTCTGGAAATGGAATTCAAGCAATAAACTGTTAAATTGATTAACTTCACGATGTCTACCCTAACGTCATTCACAAAGCAGTGATGTTGAACAATTTATTACCAGGTTTACAATGATCATTTAAAAAATAATGCTAAATTGATAATTAACATGGAAATGCTACTGAAAACAAAGTAAAAGGTCGACTAAAAGAAAGTCAAGTTCCATAGAGTAAATGCCACTATTTTATATCTACCAACAACTGCAGCATGACATACAAAATTTGTGATCCTTAACAGCGTATCGTCTATAAGGGGTCGTTTGGTTGGGAAACAAGTTATCCCATGATTAATTATCCCGGGATTAGTTATTCCACAAAAAAACACTACAATCCCAGGATAACTAATCCCGGAATTAGTTATACCATGATTTTATCCCAACCAACCATGGGATAAAGTCATCTCAAATTTAATCACGAGACTAATCATCCCTTATCCCTCGTACCAAACGAGCCCTAAGAGACTTAAAATCCCGCCAGCAACAGAATTCATACCAGGGCCACCCATCAGTATAGTTAGAAGTATAGTTAGAATTGACAGATTGGTAGCGGTTTAACAAAGCTTCACAAATTCATTCTTCACAACAAGCAGAACGAGAAGTAGCTGACGAGAATTACAGAAAATGCAATCCTCTATTTCAATTAGAACATTATCGCTTATTTCGATATAATTTTTCATTTTTTACCAACATTCAAGAAAAAATTCCTACCTCACTACTTTAATGCAGCATTAGATATCATCAAAAAGGATAATTGACCTTCTAGTTCCATTATGGATACTGGTCAAGCTGAATCTCAATACGTGCACTATCAGGTTGCTCGATTTAGTGAGGAATGCGAGGAATGGATGTCTAGTTAGTATGCAAGCAGATGTGGACAGTAACAGACTTTTCGGCATAAAATCAAATAACACATCTGGCACAACTCTGGCCTCCAACAATTGCTTAAACCCCAATAAAGGTATGATGACATGTACATAAATAAGCAATTCTATAAACAATACAAGTCCTGGAAAAAAAATTATAGAAGTATATGGATCATAAACTTCGCCCATAAAAGATAATATGGAGATCATAAACTTCAGATGCAGTCTAAGGAATCTGCAAATCCAAGAATATACGAGTAAAAACATTGTTAGAAAATTATTTTTAATATTTGGGAAAAGACTTCAATCTTAGTTACAAGTAATACTTGAAAGAGCAAACAATAGAAGCTCACCGTGGCGAACATCTATAGTCAAAATTTTCAATCAAACGGAATCACTTTTTTGTGAGGAAAAAGTAGATTACAAATAGAAGAACAAAAGTACATAGAAGGAGTCAAGATGTCCTTGATAGCAAAATTACGTTTAAAGCAATAAGATACATGGAGGTACCTTATCTCTTTAAGGAAATGCTGAAACATCTCTGTTATGAGCCTATCGCATTCTAGATCAAGCATGATGACACATGACCTGACCTTGGCCACAGTCTCAAGGACCAAGGCCCTTTTACTATATGATCTGCTGCACTCGTCATGAAAATTCTCAAAGGATGAAACAATTAATTGAAAGACATCCTGTGCGTCAACCAAATGGAATGTTATTCGACGGTCGATAAGGAAGGATAATGAGAGAGTGAATTTCTGATACCTTCATTTTGTCATCATCGTATGGAGCGTCTGGGGCAGAAATTCTAGTTATTTCAGATACACAAGAAGCAACAGCGACCTTCACATCAACGTCTGAATGCCTTAGGAGTTCATCTGCTACCAATGCCTTCATTAGCGGAGAAAGTGCATCATGCATGGATATGGATGGTGATTGCTCCACTCTAGACAGGCAAGACTCCACTCGCTTTAAGTAGACGATAAAGGGAAAATTAAAAAAAAAAAAAACGCAAAAAGTGAAAACATTGAAAAGTAGAAGCCTAACAAAGAGGTGTCACAGGAATCCTGAAATACAATTCCAGATTCTGATCTGAATATTTTTGCAAAATCAAATCAACCAAAACATGGAAGGATTAAAAGTGACAAAATTATGTTTCACCCTACCAAATATATCATCTTATCTATTTCCCAACACTTTTCTTTTTCTCATTTCCATTTTCAAGGCCTCAATGGACGAGCGCTAGTCAAATCAAGCTTAAAATACAATGATGATACATCTACAGAGGACACCAACAACAACAACAACTACCCAGTAAAATCCCACAAAGTGGGGTCTGGGGAGGGTAATGTGTACGCAGATCTTACCCCTACCCCGATAGGGCAGAGAGACTGTTTCCGATAGACCCTCGGCTCAGAAAGACGGAAATAAAAAACAAGAAAAGACAATTCATTAGTAACTCCAGTAGAAACCGTAATAGTAACAGAAGCATAACAACCAAAAGATAAATGACATGCAATAACAGTAACCAGTATCTAAGGCCCGAGGCTAAGATAAACAGCAAGGATGGTGTGGACTCAACATAAACTGCAAGCCATCTAAGATCAACCCTAATCCAACGCCGCCTCACCCCGGGTATGAAGTAAGGAAAGCTCTACTACCCCCTAACCTACAACCCTAATGCTTGACCTCCAGACCTTCCTATCAAGGGTCATGTCCTCGGAAATCTGCGGTCGTACCATGTCCTGCCTGATCACCTCTCCCCAACACTTCTTAGGCCTCCCTCTACCTCTTTTCGTACCCACCACGGCCAACCGCTCACACCTCCTCACCGGAGCATCAAGGCTTCTCCTCCGCACGTGCCCGAGCCATCTGAGCCTCGCTTCCCGCATCTTGTCATCCACAGGGGCCACGCCCACCTTCTCCCGAATATCTTCATTCCTAATCTTGTCTATCCTAGTGTGCCCGCACATCCACCTCAGCATCCTCATCTCTGCTACCTTCATCCTCTGGATATGGGAGTTCTTAACCGGCCAACAATCTGCCCCGTACAACATGCTGGTCTAACCACAGCTCTATAAAACTTACCTTTGAGTATCGGTGGCACTTCCTTGTCACACAAGACTCCAGATGCAAGCCTCTATTTCATCCAGCCCGCCCCTATACGATGAGTGACGTCCTCGTCGATCTCTCCGTTCCCCTGAATCGTCGACCCAAGGTACTTGAAGCTATCTCTCTTGGGGATGACCTGTGATCCAAGCCTCACGTCCCTGCCTACTTCCCTCGACTCAGCGCTAAACTTGCACTCCACGTACTTTGTCTTAGACCTGCTCAATTTGGAACCCTTAGACTCGAGTGTCTGTCTCCAAACCTCCAACCTCTCGTTAACACCAACCCTCGTCTCATCAATTAGAACTATGTCATCAGCAAATAACATACACCATGGCACATCCCCTTGAATATGGCGTGTCAGTGCATCCATCACCAAGGCAAATAAGAACGGGCTAAGCGCAGAGCCTTGGTATAATCCCGTAACAACCGGGAAATGCTCCGAGTCGCCTCCCACAGTCCTAACCTTAGTGTTACCTCCATCATACATGTCCTTGATCGCTTTTATGTAGGCTTGCCTCAAGACATCTCCAGAGCACCTCCCTAGGGACCTTGTCATACGTTTTCTCCAAGTCAATAAACACCATGTGCAGATCCTTCTTTTTATCCATGTTTAGTTCCACCAACCTCCTAATAAGGTGGATAGCTTCCGTAAAGGAGCGACCCGGCATGAACCCAAACTTATTGTCGGATATAGACGTCGTCTTACTCACTCTCACCTCCACCACCCTCTCCCAGACTTTCATGGTATGGCTAAGTAACTTGATACCCCTATAATTGTTACAACACTGGATATCACCTTTGTTCTTGTACAACAGTACCCCTGTACTCGACCTCCACCCCTCCGGCATCCTCTTCGTCCTAAAAATTACATTGAACAGCCCAGTCAGCCACTCCAATCCTGTTCTACCCACACACTTCCAAAACTCAACCGGAACTATTCAATGTCCAACTGCTAGGCAACCCTGGACTTGTTCCTTAATATGTTCGGATTTCAGTGATTGATGCATGGTCAGTAAATGAACTTCTAAGCTGCTTACGGTACTTTAAGGGTGATAAAGAAGCGTTTGAGACAGAGGGACCCATTATCTCCTACACTATTCATCCTGATAATAGAAGCGTAGAGTGGAATGATGGATAGAATTGTGTGGTTACTTCATGGGTTTACCTGGGGTGATCGGGAGCAATGCACAATGAGATTTTCACATCTCTTGTTCACAAAAGATACTTTAGTTTGCTGTGGCATAAACACTAACCTGCTGGATTATCTTAGACAGGTTCTTATACTGACTCAGCCATTATCAAACCACAAAATCAACCTCAAGAAGTACGAGATCATCCCAGTGACCAGCGGGTGAAGTAAACAATATTGAAAATCAAGCACAACTGCTTAGTTGCAAAATTGGAGCTTTTCCAACAACTTATCTCGGCTTACCTTTGGGCGCTAATAAGGATCAAGTTGTATGGGACCTGGTGTTTAGAGAGTTGAGAAAATGCAGGATGACAAATGAGGTGTACGTTGAAAGGGGGAAGGAAGTATTAACTGCAAGCACTTTATTGAGCATTCCCACGTACTTTATATCATTGTTTCATGGACCAACTAATGTCACGGCAAATTTGAAAGGCTCCAAAGGAACTACTTATGGATTCAGAAAATGGGGCTAAGAAGTTCCATTTAATCAGTTGGGAAGACGTCATGTCTCCAAGAAAATGAGGTGATCTTGGGGTGGATAAAACACCGAGTTCTAAACAAGGTCCTATTAGGGCGATTATGGAGATTCAAAATTGAGGAGCATGCTTTACGGAAGGGGTGATAGTGGAAATGTATGGAGTACTTGAAGGGGGATGGAGGACTAAAAAAGTTACTCCTTTTTGGTTGTAGACTTTGGAGGAATATTATGAAATGATAGGAAAACTTCTTTTCTTGACAAGGGAAATGATCGGAAAACTTCATCAGCCCCAAAACCTTGAAGGTGGGTGTGGAAGTTGAATCAGATTTAGGAGTCACTGATGGTGTGGAGAAGGAACTCTGAGACACATTCTGACATTCCCGAAATTTTACAACAAAGCCGAAAGGCTACTAGGAGGGGAACCTTTTCTTGAAATACCATCACTTGCATCCCCTTATAAGTTTCTGGAGACCGGGATGTAGTTTAGATCTTGAGCATCTGGTCAACCAGCTGAGTACAGCAGCGGGGGAAGCCGTGATGATAGTCAGGGTTGGGATTTTAGCTGGGTAGGGTACTAGTAGTGTTACTTTGTCTCGACCATAGATAGGAAAGGCTAGAGAGCACTTCCACTAGAGAGAAAGAGAGGAATTGGCAGGTAGCTAATTTCATGAAATTCTTCTCACTAAGAGGGTAAAACACAAGAAAATTTCTGCGCTTTCTCCATGACAATGATCTATTGGCCAAGATTAGCCTCAAACTTGCAAATTATCCAAATCAAATCAATACTTCATGACATAAATAACGGATTCTATGAGCTTATCTGGAGATATTAGGTGCGCATTGTAGAACTTTGTGTTAAAATTATAATAAACTTGTTTCCATTAGTTCACATTTATATTAAATATGTTTAGATTAGTTCATATTAGTATGAGATGTATGAACAAGTGTAGACTAATGTGAACTTCATTATATGTATGAACTAGTGTAGACTAATGTGAACTTCATTATGAGATGTATGAACTAGCGTAGACTAATGTGAATTTAGTTAGTGTATTTACATGAAGTTTAGGCTAGATACATGTAGGAGTTCTACTATAAATACCCATGTATGCTAGCCATTTGGAACAAGTCAAGTTGAATGAAAAATATCATTTCTTCTCCATTCTTAAAGTGAGTTGTGAGTGTTTGAGTGTTTTGTTGTCTTGCTCTCCCAAATTTTTTTTTTCCAACATTTGGTATCAGAGCCGGTGTGGTTGAAGACAACAAACTTGGAGAAAAGATGACGAATTCTAACGGAACACCATTCCAAGTTCCTATGCTTACAAAAGAGAACTATGGAAATTGGTGTATTCGAATGAAGGCCTTGCTTGGTGCCTATGATGTTTGGGAACCAGTAGAGTCCGATGTTGATGAAGCAGAAGATGTCGTTGCCTCAAAGAAGAAGGATCAAAAGGCACTCACTCTCATCCATCAAGGTTTGGATGACAAGATGTTCGAGAAGGTTGCAAATGCAACAACCTCCAAGGAAGCATGGGATATTCTTCAAACTTCTTTTAAAGGTTTGGACAAAGTGAAAAAAGTTCGCCTCCAAACCTTAAGAGGAGAGTTTGAATCATTGCATATGAAGGAAAATGAATATGTTGTGGATTATATTTCGAGAGTTTTGGCTATTGTCAATCAAATGAAAAGATATGGTGAAGAGTTGAAAGACGATAGGGTCGTGGCAAAAATACTACGATCCTTAATTTCAAATTTTGATTTTATTGTTATTGCCATTGAAGAGTCCAAAGACTTGGACACCATGACCATAGACGAGCTTTCGAGTTCCTTGCAAGCACATGAAGAGAAGTTGAAGAAACCGAAAGAAGAATCGGTTGAACAAGCGTTGCAAGCAAAATTTTCTTTCAAAGAGAAAGATGAAAGGCGTGGCTCGCAACAAAGAGGCCGTGGAAATGGAAGAGGTCGTGGTAGAGGCGGAAGAGGAGGTAGTCAACCACCTTCAAGTAGAGAAAATAAAGGCCAAGACTTTAATTCAAGAAGAGGTCGTGGAAGAGGGAAAGGATGGAGGCAAAATCAAGGAAGGTATGACAAATCAAATATTGAATGTTATACTTGTCATAAATTTGGTCATTTTTCTTGGGAATGTAAAGATAACTTTGAAGAGAAAAATAATTTCGTGGAGAGCAAAAATGAAGATGAAGATGCCACCTTGCTTCTCGCATGCAAAGGAGAAGAAAGTGCCGAGAAGCACCGATGGTACCTTGATTCCGGTGCAAGTAGCCATATTTGTGGAAAGAAGGATTTATTTGTGGAACTTGAAGAGTTGAATCGTGGCACAATCACTTTTGGAGATTCTTCACGTGTTAAAATCAAAGGAAAAGGTACGATTTTAATTCGCTTGAAGGATGGAAGTCATCAATTAATTTCTAATGTTTTATATGTGCCGGAGATGAAAAGTAACATTTTGAGTTTGGGACAACTTTTGGAGGAAAATTATGACATTCATTTGAAAGATAAAAAGTTGTTTATGAGAGATGAAAAAGGGAGATTATTAGCTAAAGTTCCTATGGCTAATAATAAAATGTTCATTTTAAATCTTCAAAATGATGCTCCAAGATGCTTACTTTCATGTGCCAAAGACTCCTCTTGGCTTTGGCATATGAGATTTGGTCACTTGAATTTTGATAGCTTAAGGTTGATGGATAAAGAAAACATGGTGAATGGATTGCCAAGTATTAATCATCCCAACCAATTTTGCGAAGGATGTATCTTTGGAAAGCAAGCTAGAAAAAGCTTTCCTAAAGAGTCTTTGACAAGAGCAAGATGCCCTTTGGAGTTAATTCACATGGATGTTTGCGGACCTATCAAGCCATCTTCACTTGGTAAAAGTAATTATTTTTTACTTTTCATTGATGATTATTCTACAAAAACTTGGGTTTATTTTTTAAAGGCAAAATCAGAGGTGTTTGAAACCTTTAAAAAATTCAAGAGGATGGTGGAGAAACAAAGTGGCTATCAAATTAAGTCACTTCGGTCGGACAATGGTGGAGAATTCACTTCAAATGAATTCAAAGTTTTTTGTGAGAAAAATGGAGTTCGCCATTTTTTAACCGTGCCAAGATCACCACAACAAAATGGCGTTGTGGAAAGAAAGAACCGGACCATTCTTAACATGGTGAGGAGTATGTTGAAGAGCAAAAATATGCCAAAGGAATTTTGGGCTGAAGCTGTTGCTTGTGCGGTATACTTACTAAATCGTTGCCACACAAAACGTGTTCATGGAAAAACACCTCAAGAGGCATGGAGTGGTTTCAAGCCAAAAGTTTCTCACTTGCGAGTTTTCGGAAGCATTGCATATGCACATATACATGATGAAAAGAGGACCAAGCTCGATGACAAAAGTGAGAGGTATGTTTTTATTGGTTATGATCAAAATTCTAAAGGTTATAAATTGTATAATCCCAAAAATGGCAAGGTCACTTTGAGTAGAGATGTTGAGTTTGATGAAGATAGTGCTTGGGATTGGAAGACTAAAGAGCAAGATTACTCTTTTAGTCCATTATTTGATGATGATGAAGAAGATGTGGAGCAACCTATCTCACCACTATCAACACCTCCGCCACAAAATCAAGAAGTGGAGGAATCAAGTTCAAGTTCAAGTGAAGCACCTCACAAGAGTAGAAGTCTCCGTGACTTGTATGAAAACACGGAAGTGGTAAGAAATGATTTATATGATTTTACTCATTTTTGTTTATTGGTGGATAGTGAGCCTATAAGCTTTGAGGATGCATTCCAAAATTCCAAATGGAGAGATGCCATGGATGAAGAAATCAAGGCAATAAAAAAGAATGAAACATGGGAGTTGGTCACACTTCCAAAAGGAAAAAGCACCATTGGAGTCAAATGGGTGTACAAGCTAAAGAAGAATTCCAAGGGTGAAGTAGAAAAGTACAAAGCAAGATTAGTAGCTAAAGGATACAAGCAAAAAGCCGGTATTGACTATGAAGAGGTATTTGCACCGGTTGCTCGTTTGGAAACAATTCGCTTTGTCATTGCCTTGGCCGCCCAAAATCAATGGAAAATCCATCAAATGGATGTGAAGTCAGCTTTTTTGAATGGCGTATTGGAGGAAGAAGTCTACATTGATCAACCTTTGGGCTATAAGGTTGAAGGACAAGAAAATAAAGTCTTGAAATTGAAAAAGGCTTTATATGGGTTGAAGCAAGCTCCGCGGGCTTGGAATAGTAGAATTGATAAATATTTTCAAGCAAATGGTTTTTCAAAATGTCCACATGAACATGCACTTTATGTAAAAATTGCTAAAAATGGAGACATTTTACTTGTTTGCTTGTATGTAGATGACTTGATTTTTACAGGAAATAATCC
Organism: Nicotiana attenuata; assembly: GCF_001879085.1. Lineage (NCBI taxonomy): Eukaryota > Viridiplantae > Streptophyta > Magnoliopsida > Solanales > Solanaceae > Nicotiana > Nicotiana attenuata. Next base: position 48,969 of record NW_017670536.1, read on the forward strand.
TAAGATGTTTGAAGAATTCAAGGAAGCAATGGCTAGAGAATTTGAGATGACGGACATTGGATTAATGTCCTACTATCTTGGCATTCAAGTGCAACAAAGGAAGGATGGGATTTTTATTTCTCAAGGAGAATATGCAAAGGAAATTCTCAAGAAGTTCGAGATGGATAATTGCAATCCCGTGAGCACCCCCGTTGAATGTGGAGTTAAAATATCCAAGCATGGAGATGGAGAAAATGTAAATCCCACATTTTTCAAGAGTCTTGTTGGAAGCTTAAGGTACTTGACATGCACAAGGCCGGATATTCTTTATGGTGTTGGACTTGTGAGCCGCTTTATGGAAGCTCCTACTACCTCCCATTTAAAGGTAGCAAAAAGAATACTTCGGTACATCAAAGATACACTTGATTATGGAATTCTTTATTCATCTTCTAAGGATTCTAAGTTTGTGGGATATTGTGATAGTGATTGGGCTGGTGATATTGATGATCGTAAAAGTACTACTGGGTTTGTTTTCTTTCTTGGAAATTCTGCATTTACATGGAATTCTAAAAAACAACCAATTGTTACTTTGTCAACTTGTGAGGCGGAGTATGTTGCAGCTTGCTCATGTGTTTGTCATGCAATTTGGTTAAGAAGTTTGTTGGAGGAACTTCACCAACCACAAAAGGATGCCACAAAGATTTTTGTTGACAACAAGTCGGCTATCGAGTTAGCCAAAAATCCTGTATTTCATGAAAGGAGCAAGCATATAGATACAAGGTATCACTTTATTAGAGATTGTATATCTAATAAAGTTGTGGAGCTTGAGCATGTGAAGTCGCAAGATCAAATTGCGGATATTTTCACCAAGCCATTAAAGATTGAAGTTTTTCAAAAGCTAAGGATGGCGCTTGGAGTGATGAAACAAGTTTAAGGGGGGATGTTAAAATTATAATAAACTTGTTTCCATTAGTTCACATTTATATTAAATATGTTTAGATTAGTTCATATTAGTATGAGATGTATGAACAAGTGTAGACTAATGTGAACTTCATTATATGTATGAACTAGTGTAGACTAATGTGAACTTCATTATGAGATGTATGAACTAGTGTAGACTAATGTGAATTTAGTTAGTGTGTTTACATGAAGTTTAGGCTAGATACATGTAGGAGTTCTACTATAAATACCCATGTATGCTAGCCATTTGGAACAAGTCAAGTTGAATGAAAAATATCATTTCTTCTCCATTCTTAAAGTGAGTTGTGAGTGTTTGAGTGTTTTGTTGTCTTGCTCTCCCAAACTTCTTTCCACAAATATGGCTCTGATACCAAATGTTAGATATTTTTGGGAGAGCAAGACAACTAAACAAACACTCAAAACTCATTATTAGAGAGGTGGAGGAAAGGATGATTTCTATTCAACTTCACTTCATGTGCTTGCAAGGAACTCGAAAGCTCGTCTATGGTCATGGTGTCCAAGTCTTTGGACTCTTCAATGGCAACAACAATAAAATCAAATTTTGAAATTAAGGATCGTAGTATTTTGCCACGACCCTATCGTCTTTCAACTCTTCACCATATCTTTTCATTTGATTGACAATAGCCAAAACTCTCGAAATATAATCCACAACATATTCATTTTCCTTCATATGCAATGATTCAAACTCTCCTCTTAAGGTTTGGAGGCGAACTTTTTTCACTTTGTCCAAACCTTTAAAAGAAGTTTGAAGAATATCCTATGCTTCCTTGGAGGTTGTTGCATTTGCAACCTTCTCGAACATCTTGTCATCCAAACCTTGATGGATGAGAGTGAGTGCCTTTTGATCCTTCTTCTTTAAGGCAACGACACCTTCTGCTTCATCAACACCGGACTCTACTGGTTCCCAAACATCATAGGCACCAAGCAAGGCCTTCATTCGAATACACCAATTTCCATAGTTCTCTTTTGTAAGCATAGGAACTTGAAATGGTGTTCCGTTAGAATTTGTCATCTTTTCTCCAAGTTTGTTGTCTTCAACCACACCGGCTCTGATACCAAATGTTGGAAAAAAAAATAATTTGGGAGAGCAAGACAACAAAACACTCAAACACTCACAACTCACTTTAAGAATGGAGAAGAAATGATATTTTTCATTCAACTTGACTTGTTCCAAATGGCTAGCATACATGGGTATTTATAGTAGAACTCCTACATGTATCTAGCCTAAACTTCATGTAAACACACTAACTAAATTCACATTAGTCTACACTAGTTCATACATCTCATAATGAAGTTCACATTAGTCTACACTAGTTCATACATATAATGAAGTTCACATTAGTCTACACTTGTTCATACATCTCATACTAATATGAACTAATCTAAACATATTTAATATAAATGTGAACTAATGGAAACAAGTTTATTATAATTTTAACATCCCCCCTTAAACTTGTTTCATCACTCCAAGCGCCATCCTTAGCTTTTGAAAAACTTCAATCTTTAATGGCTTGGTGAAAATATCCGCAATTTGATCTTGCGACTTCACATGCTCAAGCTCCACAACTTTATTAGATATACAATCTCTAATAAAGTGATACCTTGTATCTATATGCTTGCTCCTTTCATGAAATACAGGATTTTTGGCTAACTCGATAGCCGACTTGTTGTCAACAAAAATCTTTGTGGCATCCTTTTGTGGTTGGTGAAGTTCCTCCAACAAACTTCTTAACCAAATTGCATGACAAACACATGAGCAAGCTGCAACATACTCCGCCTCACAAGTTGACAAATTAACAATTGGTTGTTTTTTAGAATTCCATGTAAATGCAGAATTTCCAAGAAAGAAAACAAACCCAGTAGTACTTTTACGATCATCAATATCACCAGCCCAATCACTATCACAATATCCCACAAACTTAGAATCCTTAGAAGATGAATAAAGAATTTCATAATCAAGTGTATCTTTGATGTACCGAAGTATTCTTTTTGCTACCTTTAAATGGGAGGTAGTAGGAGCTTCCATAAAGCGGCTCACAAGTCCAACACCATAAAGAATATCCGGCCTTGTGCATGTCAAGTACCTTAAGCTTCCAACAAGACTCTTGAAAAATGTGGGATTTACATTTTCTCCATCTCCATGCTTGGATATTTTAACTCCACATTCAACAGGGGTGCTCACGGGATTGCAATTATCCATCTCGAACTTCTTGAGAATTTCCTTTGCATATTCTCCTTGAGAAATAAAAATCTCATCCTTCCTTTGATGCACTTGAATGCCAAGATAGTAGGACATTAATCCAATGTCCGTCATCTCAAATTCTCTAGCCATTGCTTCCTTGAATTCTTCAAACATCTTAGGATTATTTCCTGTAAAAATCAAGTCATCTACATACAAGCAAACAAGTAAAATGTCTCCATTTTTAGCAATTTTTACATAAAGTGCATGTTCATGTGGACATTTTGAAAAACCATTTGCTTGAAAATATTTATCAATTCTACTATTCCAAGCCCGCGGAGCTTGCTTCAACCCATATAAAAGCCTTTTTTCAAAATTTTCTAAAGACTTTAATTTTCTTGTCCTTCTAAACCCTATTAGCCCCTAAAGGTTCGAATCAACT
>NW_017670536.1:54115-66848 GCF_001879085.1 Nicotiana attenuata
AAGTGAGAAACTTTTGGCTTGAAACCACTCCATGCCTCTTGAGGTGTTTTTCCATGAACACGTTTTGTGTGGCAACGATTTAGTAAGTATACCGCACAAGCAACAGCTTCAGCCCAAAATTCCTTTGGCATATTTTTGCTCTTCAACATACTCCTCACCATGTTAAGAATGGTCCGGTTCTTTCTTTCCACAACGCCATTTTGTTGTGGTGATCTTGGCACGGTTAAAAAATGGCGAACTCCATTTTTCTCACAAAAAACTTTGAATTCATTTGAAGTAAATTCTCCACCATTGTCCGACCGAAGTGACTTAATTTGATAGCCACTTTGTTTCTCCACCATCCTCTTGAATTTTTTAAAGGTTTCAAACACCTCTGATTTTGCCTTTAAAAAATAAACCCAAGTTTTTGTAGAATAATCATCAATGAAAGTAAAAAATAATTACTTTTACCAAGTGAAGATGGCTTGATAGGTCCGCAAACATCCATGTGAATTAACTCCAAAGGGCATCTTGCTCTTGTCAAAGACTCTTTAGGAAAGCTTTTTCTAGCTTGCTTTCCAAAGATACATCCTTCGCAAAATTGGTTGGGATGATTAATACTTGGCAATCCATTCACCATGTTTTCTTTATCCATCAACCTTAAGCTATCAAAATTCAAGTGACCAAATCTCATATGCCAAAGCCAAGAGGAGTCTTTGGCACATGAAAGTAAGCATCTTGGAGCATCATTTTGAAGATTTAAAATGAACATTTTATTATTAGCCATAGGAACTTTAGCTAATAATCTCCCTTTTTCATCTCTCATAAACAACTTTTTATCTTTCAAATGAATGTCATAATTTTCCTCCAAAAGTTGTCCCAAACTCAAAATGTTACTTTTCGTCTCCGGCACATATAAAACATTAGAAATTAATTGATGACTTCCATCCTTCAAGCGAATTAAAATCGTACCTTTTCCTTTGATTTTAACACGTGAAGAATCTCCAAAAGTGATTGTGCCACGATTCAACTCTTCAAGTTCCACAAATAAATCTTTCTTTCCACAAATATGGCTACTTGCACCGGAATCAAGGTACCATCGGTGCTTCTCGGCACTTTCTTCTCCTTTGCATGCGAGAAGCAAGGTGGCATCTTCATCTTCATTTTTGCTCTCCACGAAATTATTTTTCTCTTCAAAGTTATCTTTACATTCCCAAGAAAAATGACCAAATTTATGACAAGTATAACATTCAATATTTGATTTGTCATACCTTCCTTGATTTTGCCTCCATCCTTTCCCTCTTCCACGACCTCTTCTTGAATTAAAGTCTTGGCCTTTATTTTCTCTACTTGAAGGTGGTTGACTACCTCCTCTTCCGCCTCTACCACGACCTCTTCCATTTCCACGGCCTCTTTGTTGCGAGCCACGCCTTTCATCTTTCTCTTTGAAAGAAAATTTTGCTTGCAACGCTTGTTCAACCGATTCTTCTTTCGGTTTCTTCAACTTCTCTTCATGGGCTCTGATGTAGACTTCAACCCATCTTTTGTCAAATTCAAAAGCAGGCGGTTTTATTTTGCTTTTTCCTTGAAATGTCATCTAAACAGAACCATTAGGTTCCAGCCAACCCACAAAACTCAAATGCAGAGGTAAAAGCCATATACAAATTGAAGGTAGGAAAAAGCTCCCAATACTCACATTGATAACCCCTCGGCAATTTCAAATGTGACCAGTAAAAATATATACGCAACTCACTTTTTACAACTATTACAAGAATCAGACAATTCGAATTAAAGCGGGGAAAAAAATACTATAAAAGAGGAGAAGGGACTCACGTCGAGTAACAGAAGGAGTTCATCGTCAACCGAAGAAAGAGGCTGAAGAAGCTTGTTTCCAGCTTCAACGAGCTGTTGTTCCAGTTCTTTATCTGAAGATGCCATCTTTCGTTTTCTCAATTCTCAGAACCTTCAACAATTATCTAACTAACCACCCAATAATCCCTATAAACCCCTAGAATGAAAGAAATTTTTTGTGTGCATGGGAGTTGAGAGGAACAATGAAATAAAAGGTGGTGAAACCCTAGAATAAGCAAGCAACGGCAACAAAGAGAGGGCGGGGAAGAAGAGAGCGAGCAACAAGGCGACACTCAGTGAAAGAGAATTATAAGTACTGTTTATTTTTCGCTGGTTATGTAAATCTAAAGATGATCTGTTACTTTGGAGAAGATATATGTTTAAATTTTGGGTTATCAACTAACCAATTTAAACCTTTTTTACTTTATTAAGGTCGTTTTATTTTATTGTGATTTTGTGTAGTGATTGAGATATTAAAATCAGAACACGTCTGATTATTAAAATATTGCATTTAAATTTGAAGTCTGAATATCAAAGATTCTGAATTTAAGATGGTTTTTTGAGGCGTTATCGCTTTTAGTCCGAGCCATAAATTATATTCGATAGCTAAAAAGTGTATAAAATTTATATATATATTATATAACATAAAAATATGTATATATATGCAAAATATATAAAAAATATATATATTTTTTTTCGACTATTATTTTGATAGCGGTATAAAGTATCATTTACCTTTTTTGGGTCAAAATAATAACTTCTATTGATACCAAAAAAATATGTACATTAAATTTCAACCAAACTTCCTAATTCAGCTAGTCAACTACTCATCATGGAGATCATCATGGAGAATAGAACTCCATGCTATTATATCACAACCGGCATAATTAGGAATATAAAACCCAACAACTTAGAGTCCGTTTGGCCATGAATTTTTTTTTTTTACTTTTTTCGATTTATTTTTTAAATTAATGTTTGGCCAAAATAATTTAATTTTCACATTAAGATAAATTTTGAAAATTTTCGAAAATTTGAAAAATTCTAAAAAGCTGTTTTCCAAAATTTTCACTTAGATCACTCACAAAAATTAAAAAACAACCTAAAAATATATTCATGTCCAAACACAACTCTAATTTTCACCATTTTCACTTAAAAAAAAGATCCACTTTTTCGGGATTGTACAATTCTTATGTCCAAACACCCACCTAGAGCCTGTTTGGCCATGAATTCTTTTTTTTTACTTTTTTTTTCAAAAAAAAATTTAATTTTTTCCGAAATCAGTGTTGGGCCATAAAAGTTTCAATTTTCACTTGAAAATGAATTTTAGAATTTTTCGAAAATTTGAAAAACTCTAAAAAACTATTTTTCAAAATTTTCACTCAGATCACTCACAAAAATTCAAAAAAATAACCCAAAATTATATTCATGTCCAAATACAACTCTAATTTTCAAATACCATTTTCGCTTTAAAAAATCACTTTTTTCGGAATTGTACAATTCTTATGTCCAAACGCCCACTTAGAGCATGTTTGACCATGAAACTTTTTTTTACCTTTTTTCGAAAAAATTATTTTTTCGAAATCAGTGTTTGGCCATAAAATTTTTGAAAATGAAGTTTAGAATTTTTCAAAAATTTGAAAAACTCTAAAAAGTTATTTTTAAAAACTTTCACTCAGATCACTCACAAAAATTCAAAAACAACCCAAAATTATATTCATGTCCAAACACAACTCTAATTTTCAAATATCATTTTTAATTGAACAAAAATTTCACTTTTTTCAAATTTCATAATTCTTATGCCCAAACGCCCACTTAATCACTATATAACTTATCACAAAGAATATAGTATTGTAGAGGTCTCTGCCACTTATCAATGCCCCTGCCTCTATGTAGAGCAATTTCTCTACATCGGCACATCGGCGAGTAGCCTCAATTTGTATGTTCTAATATTTGATCTTGTTTCTTTTTCTCCGAATAACAGCTATGAATAGAGGTGGCAAAATAGCTAAAAGAATATGGTTATCCACCTATGTTATTCATTAAAAAATGAGTTGGATAATGAGCTTTTTAAAAACGGATCGAATATGGATAAAAACCATATTATCCATTAAGAAAATGGTTAACCAAAGGATAACTAATGTGTTTAACTTTTACATTTGTAAAGCCTCAAATTGTGGGTTGCTCAAGTTTGGGAGACTAGGAATTCTCCCAAAAGTGATCATTTATCACGCCCAACTATGCCTTATAAAAAGGACAATGCGGTCGTTGCAAATATAATCCGGTTTACAAGTCCGGAGTCGAATCCCACAGAGAACTAAGGTTTAGCTACAGCTGTTCACTATCACCAAGAAGACAAGCTTGAACAATTCCTAACTTATAGATATTAAGATTCTTCTGTTTAACTAATTAACTAACAAATTAAAATAGTAAATTAACAACTAACAATACTGAGGGTTAGAGAAAAGATTAAGGAGGTCTAGAGTTATGATTTTCCCTATTGTCGGAATCTTTCCCGCTATGTCTTCTATAATTTCGCCTAAGTATTCTCTACCGATCATGAGCACTCTTATTACCGTAAATCTCTCCCGAGTAATTACGACAATTTACTAGACGCACTCTCCCGAGCTACGCTAGCTGGCTTTTAACACAGCTCACTTCAGATCGCACCCAAGGCTTCGTTATCCCTAATCCCACCTTTAAACCCTCGGTTATTGATCCCTCATATACTCTGGGAGTGGTGTTGTTCAACAATTACCTAAATATGTACTCTCTCCCGAGTTATGCATACTAAATAGGCACAGCTAATTGAGAGCTCTTCAACCAACCACAATATAAACGTAGTTGAACAAATAGAGAAAAGCTATGGCTCAATTATATAAAAACATAACAAGAATTTATCCTACAAAAGGTTCTATCAAAACTCTAGATAACAAATTAGCTATTCATAATAGTATGTAAAAATACAATACTAAAAGTCATAACCAACAATGAAAAATAGGAAGAGGAAGGAAAAACTCGTAGAAGAATTCTCCGCCTTGCTCCCAATGTGTTCTTGCCTCCTTAGGTCGAATCTATGTCTCAAATCTATCCTGTGTCCTTTCTTGGCCGGCTTCCTTGATTTAATATAGGGTTTAGGGCTTAAAATCCCGTGTTTTGCAGATAAGTCCCTGAAATTTCCGCCTCCTGCCGCGGTTTTGCCGCGGTCGCGGTGGAACCGCGGCCAAACATGCCCTCTGATTCTTCAGTTGTCCGCGACCATCTTCTACCGCGGTTCTGCCGCGGTCGCGATGGAACCGCGGTTTTTCACCCTATTCCGTTTGGAATTTGGAAAAATGTAAAACATGAAAGTTGTAGCCCTTTGAGTTAGATTTCCAACCATATATTGTGGAGCCCAAATGGAGTTCTGAGCAAAAAGTTATGTCTATTTTACTAGACAGTGCGCAATATGCCTCCTCAAGTCTTCGTTCGTACTTAATTATCAAATTTGACCCCCAAACACGATCCCGGCTTAATTCCTTGAGCTTTTACTCAGACTTCAAAGCTTCAAATCACTTAAATTCATTCCATAACATCTATATAGCTCGGAATCACACCTACAAGGCATAAAACACACAATTAGTGCAAAACACTAGCGATTAAAGCGCAAACTCAATTAAAGTGCAGTAAATTCGAGTGTAATAAGCGACTAAAATATGCAATTATAGCCTATCATCAACACCCCACACTTAAACCATTGCTCGTCCTCGAGCAATCAAACTACACTTCTTTTTATAGACACGACCTTTTTAAACAATTCTCCTAACTCATCACACCAAGAGTATTTAAAATAGACTAAGCACAAAAGCGTAACATCTTCACCTCAAGATTTGACTCACAAGTACCACACGTTATTCACAACTCACCCACTTACTCTAATATAGAGGTCAGTGATATTACCTTTCCTTCATGAATCAAGTGCCCTCACACAACAAAAGAGAGTAGTTCCACACAATAAAATTTACGAACACTTAGGAACTCAAGATAGAAAGAATTCACTCACTCTCAGAAATAACATTCATATGCCACAAAAGATGCACCATAAGCTTGCCCGTAGTGTACTACTCCACTAATCGAGCTCATTCAATCTTGGATCAATTAGGACTTTATTTGGTTGTAATGTAAGCTACGGGACGGGTAGGATACATTTTAAGAGTGACACACCTCCCTAAGCACTTTAATACATACATTTTAACATTTAAACTCCATACTTATGTCAAACCAAAACTCCACCTTCACATCAATTTATATTACCCCATACTTCTTTAAGCACACTTACGTCAAGAACCACCACTTATCAAGGATTTTTTTTTCTCACAACAATCCAACTATTTTGTTTTCAATTCAAGTGGCTCTTCCTTTTTCAAAACAGTGCACCTTTCTCCTTATTTCATTAGTTCCACTCAAAAGCCAAACCAACCACCCCACACTTTAACTTTTACAAAGTTCATAAACAATTCAAGTGCTCATGAGAGGTTACAATGGTCCAAATATATGGTTAATTCGAACAAATGGGTAAGGCTTGTAATGTGGTTACCAAAGAAACAGGATTACAGGCTCAAAGGGGTTAACTACGATACATAATAATTAGGCGGGTAAAATATACCTATCTGGCTCAACAAAGAAACGCCTATATCACTTCCTAGATTGAACAAAAAATACTATTTCGCTTTGCAAACACACGGGGCAAGTTCTAGGCATCCAATGCAATGCACAGAATATCATAAAACCTTACACACACATGGCACATAACTCACTCAGGATTGGATTCATCAAGACACCCTAGTCAGAGCAGTTAAGCAAATTTAAGATCATACAATTTAAGGTACTTATACAAGAGTCAAAAACTGAGGCTAAGCGTCATAGTCAAAGTACTCACTATTCTCAAGGCATAACAAAGTCGAGAGATATTGCTTCATTTCAAAACAAAACACAATGGCTCCTATTCCCCCCAAAAAAAAAACTAACTACACCCGGTTCAAATAAAACCCTTGGAAAAGAACCGTGGTTTAAAGAAAAACCAAGGGGTAATTGCTACACGACCTAACAAAACAAAAAATCTTTTTGGTATTTTCTTTAGACTTACTTCCCTCAAGAAAACTGTCTAGAAGATCCGTCATCAGGAAAAGTCCAATCTTTAAAAAAAAATAAACACAGCTAAAGTAGCATGAAAAGTCACCCAGACAATCTCCTCACCCCACACTTAAAATTGTGCATTGTCCCCAATGCACACCCATACATACAAGAGGGTAAAAGAAACTCCCTGGTAGGCCAAAAGCCGAAACACTAGCAGTTCATGGGGTACTCAGACTTCTCCCAAGCTGGGTCCTTCGTGCGAGTACCTCACACTTAGTTCCAACCATTTGGTTTGCTGTTTCATCCTTCCAATACCTTTGCTTTCCATGCTCCTAGAAAATAAAAAAATTGACACTACAAAAATAATACAATAAAAAAAATATAAAAAAAGATAAAAGAAAGCAATAAAGCTGGGTTGCCTCCCAACGAGCGCTTGATTTAACGTCGCGGCACGACGTGAATCACTTTCTGCCTCCACTTTGAACTTATGAATCGGACCCCAAGTTTTGATTCTGCTCTATGATCATGCTCCTGGGGTGGTGTAACGAATCTGGCTGGCCCAATAAAATAATATAGTATTCTGCACTTCTTGGCCTTTAGATGAGGTGTGTAATCCCGATTTTCTGGCAAGAAGAATTCCAGAATGTAAGCACTTTGTTCCTCATTCCTTGACTCCTCAAATGGCTCGGACGACTCTATTTCCATATCATCATCTAAACACAATGTGGAAAAATGCTTGGAGTGAGGACCAATGCGCTCAACTACATGAACATTGGGACTATCTACATTCTCAACACTAATGACAATAGAGTCAACTAAATATGTATCCTCAATATCCTTGGTTGACTCTAGTATCTCTTCTACAACATCGACATCCTCAAAATCTAGTGCGATTGATTGTTGGTGTTCTACTCTAGCCTCCTCCTCCAGCTCATCAGTTTCTGTATCTAATTCACGCTCTTCTTGGATACTATTCACAATATTGGCTTGTTGAGCATTAAAAACTTCAACCAGTTGACTCATGTGAACTTTCAAGTTGTGAATAGTTTCCTCCTGCCTTTCTATCCGCAGTAGTAATTTACTCTGTTGTTCCAAAATGCACTTTAACATATCTTCGAGCTTCTTTAGGTCAGCTTCCCTAGGTTCTTTATTCCTATTAACTTCACCAGAAAAAGAAGAACCATCAAAGTAAGGGGGTGGGGGAAGGTAAGAAATATAAGCACCCGTGAAAGTGACCATCTTGACCACCGCACATATCACACACATTCCACACATAAGATTGAGTTGGTGCACAAAACTCGCTCTCAGGAATATTTTGATAATTTTGCCCTGGGTGGTTTCCTTCACAATATGCATAAGGAGGATCAAAAGTAGAATTACCAACAATAAAATTCTCATAATTCCATGATGTCATGTTTCTCAAATAAACAAATAAAATTACAAATAAAAAAAATAAAAAAAATCAAATAATAAAATAAAAGTTCAAACTTGAAAACCTAGCAATATGTACACCTACGACTACACCGTTAGTTCCCCGGCAACGGCGCCAAAATTTGATCACGCCCAACTATGCCTTATAAAAAGGACAATGCGGTCGTTGCAAATATAATCCGGTTTACAAGTCCGGAGTCGAATCCCACAGAGAACTAAAGTTTAGCTACAGCTGTTCACTATCACCAAGAAGACAAGCTTGAACAATTCCTAAGTTATAGATATTAAGATTCTTCTGTTTAACTAATTAACTAACAAATTAAAATAGTAAATTAACAACTAACGATACTGAGGGTTAGAGAAAAGATTAAGGAGGTCTAGAGTTATGATTTCCCCTATTGTCGGAATCCTTCCCGCTATGTCTTCTATAATTTCGCCTAAGTATTCTCTACCGATCATGAGCACTCTTATTACCGTAAATCTCTCCCGAGTAATTACGATAATTTACTAGACGCACTCTCCCGAGCTACGCTAGCTGGCTTTTAACACTCACTTCAGATCGCACCCAAGGCTTCGTTATCCCTAATCCCACCTTTAAACCCTCGGTTATTGATCCCTCATATACTCTGGGAGTGGTGTTATTCAACAATTACCTAAATATGCACTCTCTCCCGAGTTATGCATACTAAATAGGCACAGCTAATTGAGAGCTCTTCAACCAACCACAATATAAACGTAGTTGAACAAATAGAGAAAAGCTATGGCTCAATTATATAAAAACATAATAAGAATTTATCCTACAAAAGGTTCTATCAAAACTCTAGATAACAAATTAGCTATTCATAATAGTATGTAAAACTACAATACTAAAAGTCATAACCAACAATGAAAAATAGGAAGAGGAAGGAAAAACTCATAGAAGAGTTCTCCGCCTTGCTCCCAATGTGTTCTTGCCTCCATAGGTCGAATCTATGTCCAAAATATGTCCCCTCTCTTTCTTAGCAGGCTTCCTTGGTTTAATATAGGGTTTAGGGCTTAAAATCCCGTGTTTTGCACATAAGGCCCTGAAATTTCCGCCTCCTGCCGTGGTTTTGCCGCGGTCGCGGTGGAACCGCGGCCAAACATGACCTCTGATTCTTCAGTTGTCCGCGACCATCTTCTACCGCGGTTCTGCCGCGGTCGCGGTGGAACCGCGGTTTTTCACCCTGTTCCATTTGGAATTTGGAAAACGTAAAACATGAAAGTTGTAGCTCTTTGAGTTAGCTTTCCAACCATATATTGTGGAGCCCAAATGGAGTTCTGATCAAAAAGGTATGTCTATTTTACTAGACACTGCGCAATATGCCTCCTCAAGTCTTCGTTCGTACTTAATTATCAAATTTGACCCCCGAACACGATCCTGGCTTAATTCCTTGAGCTTTTACTCAGACTTCAAAGCTTCAAATCACTTAAATTCATTCCATAACATCTATATAGCTCGGAATCACACCTACAAGGCATAAAACACACAATTAGTGCAAAACACTAGCGATTAAAGCGCAAACTCAATTAAAGTGCAGTAAATTCGAGTGTAATAAGCGACTAAAATATGCAATTATAGCCTATCATCAATCATATTCAAGAAGCCATGGATAATATGGATATCCATATTATCCACCGGATAACCCGTTTTTATCCGTCTCAAGTACAGGTCGGGGTCGGATAATTTATTCATTTTTTAAATTACCCGCTTTCGACCCGCTCATATCTAACCCGACCCCGTTTGTTTGCCACCCCTAGCTATTAGCATCGCAAAAACATAATAGCACACAATTCATTATCTCTTTCGGCCATCTGACAAGCCTAGTAAAGTTCTTCACTCCAATTGCCAATTGTTCTCCGAAGAAATGACACTAGGTAACCACTTTTAAATATGATTTTTAAAATATATTCAATGTTTATAATGTATTTAAAAAATAAACAATTTTCTTAAATTTAGAATATCGTGTCTTAAAGTTCGAAAATTGTTCAGAAATTTGAATCTTATGTCCTTAATTACAAATTAGCAGTTTAAAAGTTCAGGATACTTAGTCCTGAATTTCAAATTAGCATCTCAAAATTTTAGGACACTAATTCTTGAATTTCAAATTAGTTGCTTAAAAGTTTAGGATACTAGTCTTAAAGTTTGAACGAATTGGTTAATATGTAATATATTGTAAATTATGAATATATTTTAAATAATAAGTTTAAAAATGGCTACCGGTGCACTTCAGCCATTGTTCTGTTGAAGGCCAGCCACACACGGATTCTGGTCCATACTTTCCTTGTGATTTGGCATTCGGGGGGTAGTGCACGGTTAGCCACAAATAACACATGTATTTACTTTTAAGCCACTGTTTAAAATATCTTTAGTCTTTAGCCACTGCTTTTAATAAACTTTAACTGCCCGGACGAAAATACCCTTCTGCTCATGTCCTTAACTTTTGAACTTAACTTCAGGACTTCAGGACTACATGTCCTTAACTTTTGAACTTAACTTCAGGACTTCAGGACTACATGTCCTTAACTTTTGAACTTGTAACTGTAAGTTAAGGACCAAGTGTCCTTAACTTTTGAGCTTGTTAGTCTAAGTTCAGGACCTATTATCCTTAACTTTTGGGCTTCTTAGCCTAAGTTCAGGACCTATTGCCCTTAACTTTTGAACTTGTAACTGTAAGTTCAGGACCTATTGTCCTTAACTTTTGGGCTTCTTAGCCTAAGTTCAGGACCTATTGTCCTTAACTTTTGAGCTTGTTAGCCTAAGTTCAGGACTTCAGGACCTATTGTCCTTAACTTTTGAACTTGTAACTGTAAGTTCAGGACCTATTGTCCTTAAGTTTTGAGCTTGTTAGTCTAAGTTCAGGACAAGTGTCCTTAACTTTTGGACTTGTAATTCTAAGTTCAGGATCAAGTATTCACGCCGCCACCAAACCACTTTAAAAAGTGACTACGTGTGCTTCTTCGTCGTTTGTTCCACGCCGCCACCAAACCAAAAGGCATGATAATTGTTCTTTCAATAGATTCAGATGCTATCTTGTGGGTCTGAATGATGTATTACATTTGATAAAGCAGTCAGCTTGAATGAAAAAGAATGTAAATTTCTGAGTTAAATCTAAGTCTCGCGAAGAAACACTAAAGAAGAAAATCCTTCCGGCACAGTTCTTCTCCTTAGCATAAAAGAGATAGAAGAAAGGGTAACACAGTCTTTTCATATTAATTTTAATAGACTAGTGGCTACTATTGCTAAGCATTAAAAATGCTGGATAAAAAGTAAATACCACTTTAAAAAGTGGCTACCCCACACAATTTTTACTCAAAAAATAGGTGATTGACGGTTTCAGCTGCTTGTCCACATAAAGTACAATCCAGAGGAACACCGGTGCAAATTTTTTGAAGTCTATCAACCATTGTGCGTCTCTGCTGAAGTGCAAGCCATGTTTATTTTCTCCATATTTGAATATGTATTTATCTTTAATTTAACACATAACAAGTATAAAATTTAACTAAACTGATAATCAATATTATATCTATAAATGTTGTGAGCACGTAATCTTTGCCTTACGAAAATATTCCTACAAAATCCACCAAAAATAAATTTTTTTCTAATTGTTTTTAGTTTTATAGAACTTTAGGAATTCATTTTAGTTGCTTGTTTGCATTTAGCTGCATTTTTGTGCATATTTAATATTTTAAACATGAAAAAAACTAAAAAAATATTTAATTCTTGCATTAGCATTTTAGATTTTATCTGCATTTAGGATTTAATTATGTTAATTAAATGCTTTATTAACTGAAAATCACAAACATACCATAGTCATTTTACATTTTATCTTTTGGTTTTTAATTTTCTTCTTTTAGTTTGCATTGTTAGGTTAGTTAATTAACTAATTGTTAGATAAAGTAGTAAGAGGTTAATTTTACAAGTTTTAGTTTACACATCATGTTAGTCTAATTAATGGCTAAAAATGAAATCTAAAAGGAAGAGAAGCATTGGTCATTTGAGTTTCATTAGCTCAAATTGGACGAGTCTGAGCCCATCTTCGTTAAACTAAAACTTGTAAAATTAACCTCTTACTATTTTATCTAACAATTAGTAATATTAACCTAACAAATGCAAACTAAAAGAAGAAAATTAAAAATCAAAAGATAAAATGTAAAATGACTATGGTATTTTTGTAATTTTTAGTTAATAAGCCCAATCTCTTTTAAAACCAGTCCGGTTTCCCCATTAACTAAACGACCCCGTTTCGCCCTAAGCTAATCACAGTCGTTGATCTCTCACTATCTAACGGCTAGGAACTGAATCCCCCTCCCCCTTAAAATTGTCCCAACGGAACCCCTC
>NW_017670536.1:66868-67839 GCF_001879085.1 Nicotiana attenuata
CTGAACTCCCCCTACCCCCTTAAATCGTACCCAACCGGAACCCCTACCCCCCCCCCCCCAAAACCTAGAGACAAACATCAGATTCTCATCCTTCTTCATCTCTTTATCCGAAACCCTAGCCGCCCTACGATTCCCAAACCCCACTCGCCGGCGACCGCCACCAAACAACCCCAAATTGTCACCACACAATCTCCTTCGCCTCCTCATTCCTAATCCCCAAGCCGTTTCCCTTAGAACCCAGTAAGTTGGTTCAATTTTTAGATGTAAGAAATTAAAACGCTAGAATTTTTGTCTTTTTTTTATTGCGCTTGAGTTTATGGAGTATGTTTGGTGCGTCTTTTGTTTGCTCGACTCTCATGAGTCCTTTCTTTCAAAAAGATACGTCAGAATCTTGTTTCAAGCCAGATTCCTTGGAGGAAAGGACCTTTAGTGGTCAGCCTCTGGTGGTCAGAATGGGTGGATTAAGCGTCATTGATTTTTCTCGCCTTTGTTTACTCAGAGGTGGTAAGATTCTAATTGTCTTCTTCCACGCTTTTCTTTATTGTTCTTGCCTAGGTTAGTCTGTTAGGAACTATTTGTTTAATTGTTAATTTGCTAGTTTCTTTTAAGCTAGGTTTGTTTTAGGTTTGATAGTTATTGATTTGTTTGGTCTTGGTATGTTAACTCACATAGGATTTAACAAATAATTAATTCTATATTTATTAACTAAATTAGCAATGATCAGTTTTCAATCTTCTTTTGTTTTTGTTTTCGGTTGTTTGATTGACTGCCTGAGTTTGGTTTTGTTTAAGTCATTATGTCCATGCCTTGTTTGTGTTATTAATTGAAGTGATTACTTATTTCTGAGTTTCAGTTGGTTTTAATCTGTATTAGCAATTGACTTAAGCTTGAAAATCTCAACAAAAAAAGTTTAAGAAAGAATTTAGAAAATGTTTTAATGAATGATTGGCATTGATTAGTACTTGGGGGGG
>NW_017670536.1:67858-112458 GCF_001879085.1 Nicotiana attenuata
GGGTAAAATACGATAACATAAATGATTAAGTCAGATTTTGGGGTTAAAAAGAGTAAATAACAAAAGTTTGAGGGGCTAAAAGGCATGAAAAAAATAGGAATCCTGCTTAGTCATTTAGGAAGTTTCTAGAAGGTTTAAAGTGCAGTAAAAAAACAGAGAAATTGAGGTCTTTTTTGGTTAAGTACATAAAGTAAAGGGGCTGGAAAAATTTAAAAATAGGCTAAGGGACAGCTGTCCCTTTTCAGTTACAACAGGTGCCCTTATATCCTAAAAATCAGCTGACATATTCTCCTATATTCCCTCCCCCTTTCCCTCATATAGGACACCCCCTACACTCTATATAACAAAGGAATTCCCTACAGAAACGACACACGAATTAGACTGCAATTTAGTGAGATTTTTCATTTTTTTCTCCACTCTCATTTTTCAGTAGAAAAACTTCTGAAATTTCAGTCCTAAAAGCTTCAGACAAAGAACAAACAAAAAAGGGATTTCTCAGTTGGCTTCATTCTTCTGCTATTTTCTTTTCAATTCTCTGGGTTTTTGGAGTTTGGATCAGCTCCATTTCTTTATTGTATCTGCTGCTGCTATCTTGACATTGTCGTTTGCTTCACTCCAATTTCAGAGACTTATTTTCTTTTTTTGTTGGTCTTGCTATAATCAGGTACTACTTATGGTCTGAATAATGTAGACAACTACATTTGAATGAGAATTATGTGAATCTAACTTTGTTTAAATCTGTTTCAAATCCTGCAAGTTATGTAGACATGGCTCTTGTTTAAATATAGTAATGTTATCTTAGTATGTTTAAAGAATCATCAATCAGACATATTGTGTTCTTTTTTCTTTCTTGTCTAAAAGTAATTGAATACGCACTCATTTTATTTTGTGATATGAGTTCGAAATATGTAACTTAGTTGAGAAGCATGTACAAGGAATGGAGTTTCAGGATTGATCACAGGATGTCGTTAAGCTGTTATATGCAGATTTGGAAATCTTTTGGGAAATTCTTTTATTCATAAGTAGAACTGATTTTGTTTTCCTATTATGGGTTCAAGTTGTATAAATGATATCAAAAAAGGTTGTTGTTTATGTATTCATAAATGGATGATATGACCTTGAATTTGGATAATATGAATTCATGCTTGGATTTGGTTCAATTGTCTTTCTTTCTTTCCAATTGTGCACAAAAATCACTAGTTTTGGGATTACTGTACTATTGCTTTCACAGGTCATTGGGCATGTTAATTGGTCTAACAAGGCTGCATGCGCAATTTGGGGCCTAATGGTTCCCATACTGAATTATCATTTGGATTCAATTGCAGGCCTATAATTGTTTGCAATAGATCTGGTGGAGTTTTGAACGTGAGTATTTCCTCATGTGTAACTCACCATATTGTGAAACCAACTATTAGCCATCTTAGTAATTAAGTAAATCCATCGGAAGCATTTATCAACTCCTGAAATCAGCAGTCTCTCGTCAACTAATCATAAGTCAAAAATTCATAATTAATTAATCTTTCCATTAATTATTGGGCCGCTAGTTTAGGATGTAAAATAATTGTTTAAATAGTGGAACAGTTTCGTAAGAAACATAGGCGTTTGAACTCCTATTGTTTGATTCCATAAGCTTTTGACCTTCACACATAAACCCAAAACATAGGAAGAATTAATTCATGAACAGTCGTAGTTGCTTTAGGCGCGATTAATAATAAATTATCGTGACTATGGATACGATTTCCGTGGCATGGATCTTGATACGTAAATCTCAATTCGAGTGTGCGTTTCACGTGACTCAACCATAACTTTAAATAATAATAAAATCAACATATGGTAGATCGCGGGTGCGTTTCGCGTGACGTTATTTACAATATGTACAAAAACAAACGAGTGTGCGACATCGCGACCTGTTCAAATACATTCCATAAATCCTAAAAGCAATTAAAAGCGGTTAGAAAGTTAAAAATACACAATAGGTTTAAACATGTAATAAATCAGATAATTAGGCCAATTATTTATAGTTGAGCGACCGTGCTAAAACCACGGAACTCGGGAGTGCTTCACACCTTCTCCCGGTTAACAGAATTCCTTACCCGGTCTTCTTGTTTCGCGAACTTTAAAACAAAGTTAATTTTCCTCGATTTGGAATTTAAAATAAACCGGAGACTTGGGACACCATAAATTATTCCAAGTAGAGACTCTGAATAAATAAATAATCCCATTTCGAATAATATCACTTTAATTAGAAAAAATCCCTATTTCCTCGAAAAAAAGAGGTGTGACAACTCTGGCGACTCTGCTGGGGACTGAACCCAGAATCTCTGATTCAGGGTTCAGAATTCGAGCTTAGAATAACTGTTATACTTGAATCTTATTATCTAATTTTTACGTGTTTGAGCCTAATGTGCTAAATGCCGCTTTTTACCGCTTTGATATTGTTTGAATTGTATATAAAACTGTTACGAAACCCTTCTTCTCTCTAAGTCTTCTAAATCTTCTGGGGAACGTGCGCTTCGGTGGCTTCTTTTTTGTTAGAGTCACACCCTAATTTTAGAACGAGGTTCGGACAAGTTGCAAAGTCGGTGAAGCTTCTGTATTCTCGATACGCTGCCCCCCTAGCTCGAGTTGTCCGCTCGGGTAAGCAGGTCTAGAACAATACACCTAGGTTTTAAATTTAGAATGACATAACCTCATGCCGGATCCCTAGTAGGTACGTTTGTTTGCATCACGTGCATTTGACTTTGGGGACTCAACATAGGGGTTGGGTCCGTCTAGGACAGGTGCACCCAAAAATTAAAAGACCATCCTGATTCATTTTATGTGCTACTTGTACATTTATTTACTACGGTTTGCATGCTGACCGGCTTCTAGAATAGGGAAAGAAAATTAAGAAAAACCAAGAATGAGGTATGAGAGAGAAAATCACCCGTTTCTGAAAATCCCGGTTCCAAAATATCCCGAAACTCTGCCGAAATTTTTGAAAAAAAAGTCATTTCAAAATAAGTCATATTTTCCTATTGCGTCAAAACTTACTGAACTACGCGGGTTTGATTCTCATTAGACGTGGAATAC
This sequence comes from Nicotiana attenuata, assembly GCF_001879085.1. Lineage (NCBI taxonomy): Eukaryota > Viridiplantae > Streptophyta > Magnoliopsida > Solanales > Solanaceae > Nicotiana > Nicotiana attenuata. The sequence continues at coordinate 70,931 of NW_017670536.1, forward strand.
GTAGGCAACCTTCATCACGTTCAGTCCCGTTTTTGCAAAAAATGACCAAAAATATGAAAATGTTGCCATTTTGTCATAAATAAAGTTGGGTGATGCCGTTTTTGTCAAAATAGCCAGAAATATCCCGACGGGGCGCCGGAAGACCGTTTTTGCGAGAATGGCCCCTTGGGCCCTCTTTCTAATTTTAGGCCACTTAGCAGGCACAGCCTAAAATCTTCCCTTCTGAAGTGCTAAAGGGCCGTATTTGCAAAAGTAGCCATGATTTGTTTTAAGTTAGATTTTGCAATAAATAATCTTTTCATAGTCAGAGTTTTAATAAAATTCACATGTTTTAGCCAGTCACCCTAATTTAAAAATGTGCAGAATGAGCACCGTTTAGAATGTACCTTTTCGAGTCATAGATGAGATTCCTCTAAGACTCCACTTGTGGTGGAACGACCTGGGGGAGGTCAGCAAGCCTTTTATGACTAAAGCTTTTGGTTGGCTCACCAGTCTTCTGAAGATGAAACCCAAGGTTGATATAATTGAAGCTTTGATATCGTTTTGGGACTCGGCACACAATGTTTTCTACTTCTCTAACTTTGAATTGACCCCTACGCTAGAGGGGATGGCAGGTTACGCTGGTCTTGATGGGAATCTCAGGCACCAATATCCAGTAGCACCAAGAACTGTAACCTCTCATAAGTTTTTGGACCTTCTAAGCATTAATCGGCAGGTTAAAGATGAAAATTTGGCCGGAGGATTATGCACATTCCACTTCTTATATAGCCGGTATGGGGACCCCGAGGATTTGAGGACACCGGTTTGAGTCACCAGGGAAAGAAAAACAAGTGGGAAACACGCAGAGGTTTAGCCTTCGTAGTTGCGTTCTTAGGCACTCTAATATGCCCAAGGAGTGATGGACATATAGAACTGGGACTTGTAGGAATGGCTGACTTTATGGTCAAGAAGGCCAATGGTACCTTATACCGATGATTCTCGCAGAAATCTATCGAGCTTTAACCGTCTGTCGAGCTGGTGCAAAGTTCTTTGAGGGTCGCAACCTGCTTTTGCAAATGTGGCTGGTGGAACATCTCTGTCATCCCCCGAGGTACATGAATTACGGATTGACTGGACTCAATTGCATTGAAGAGTATAGAAACCGGGTAAACGACTATGAGTTACCGGAGGGTATTGAATCATGGTTCGCGTATTTGGGTTCTTTGACCGCAAAGCAAATTGAGTGGACTTTCAGCTGGCTCCCGATCAACTAGGTTATCTACATGTCCGCTGAAGTGTGCTTTCTCTTACCGATGGGTCTTCGGAGAATTTGGCCATATGCTCCACATCGGGTCCTACACTTACTGAGAAGGTATCAAATAGCCCCTCACAACGAAGATATGAGTCCACAGGTTATTGAGCTATGCCCAAAGGCTGCATTCCCAAAGAAAAGGTTTGCCAGATTCGGCACTAATGTAGGTTTCTGGAGCCACAGACTCAAGTGCGGGATTTGTCCTCTGGTGAAGTAGAATCTAACTACATGGCATGGTATGATAAGAGAGTTTGGGTCGATCAAGAGCCAGAACAGCCCGCCAAAAGGCTCCATGTCCAACAATTCACCGACGGAGCACAAGAATAGTGGGTTTAGTTAGCTAAAGAGAAGGAATACCGGACCATCATAAGCAAACTAGAAGATCAAATCAGAAACCTCAAATTTGATAGTAGTTTGTAGGCTGCCGAGGATGAAGGGGAAAAGAAAAGGTTGGCCCGGGAAAACGAAGCCCTCCGAGCTCAGATTTGGAAAATGAAAATAGCCGCCGAACCCCCGTTAAGAAGCGAAATAGATGAAAGACTCATAAGCAATCTGAGGCAAAAAGTCCATGATTATAGGGCTGATCTAACAAAGGCTGAGGAAGAATTAGTAAAAGCTCGGGCAAAGTTGGCAAAAGGTGCAGAAGAACGGACAAGGTTTGCTCATCAGTTAAAGCAAAAGTATGATAGAGGAGTCACGATCTTAAGGGAAAAGCTGACTACTCTCGAAAATGAAATGGTTCAGCAAACAAAAGACTTCAAAACAGAAAGAGAACACTGTTATGCCTTGATTTACCTATTAGAAGAGAGCGTGCAGAAGTTGCAAGACCAAGACCACACGGTCACACAGGTGCTGGAGGCCCGTGCACAGCAAATAGGACGTTTGCTTCAAGAAAAGGTTGTCATTAGAACGAAAATCAAAGAAATGGCTGATTATGTTGCAATGAAATGCCATGAATGTGAAGACATGACCAGATCTATGTTTTTTGCTTCTGTGATGACCTTTGTTCGCCAGGTAATGGCTCATCTAGAACACCTTCAGGAAGAGATTGCACGCAGGCCCGCGTCGAGACCGACTGATGTCCTGTGGGCCCCCTGGAGTAGCATTGGAGTCTTTTATGTATTCTTGACTTTTTCGGCTTTAGGTCTGTATTCTACTTTTTTTCGAGTCTGTTCTGCTTTTTCAAGTTTGTTTGTTGTGTTGAGTCTGTATGTTTCTTTTTAGTGATCATTATTTTTGAATCTTTGTAATAGAAAACTCAAAAAAGTTTTTATTAATGAAATATTGAAAAACCCAAAAAATTTCTTTTCTTTTATTTTGCATTTATTCCCTAGACTATGTAATGGTCTGATTCATGTGGTGTCATGATACATAGGCAATCCTCATCGAATTCGATCATAGCCATAGACAATTTAAGTGGAAAAAATAAATCGAAAAAAAGAAGAGAAAATTGAGTGAAAAAGAAAGAAAAAAAGTGAAAAATAAAAGGGCAAAAAACATTAAAAAAAGAAAAGGAAAAAGAAACCAGGATTTGAAATTTTAGAAAAGAGATAGCAAAAGCCGGGATGAAACACACAGCCGTTGCAAAATCATTTAGAAACGTTTAACTGTTCAGGTGTATTGCATCCCTGATATGCGATTCCCTATTTGCTAAATATCTCAAAACTGACAAGGTTGTTGTGCATTTTAGCTAGGTTCTGTTCAGGTGGTTGGTTTTGTTGGTAATCTGGCTTCGAATCCTTACTTCACAAGATCCAAAGACAGTGTTCCTGTGGCTTGCGAGATTCATCTACCAATTATCGATCCTGAGGATAGCCCAGCATCGGCTATTCCACATCCAGAATCAGCAGCCGCTGCAGAAAATAGGAGGTTGCGCGTCGCATGTTAGAGATGTGAGGCGTTTGGTCCAACGGTAAAGAACCACCAGTACAATCCCTGAATTTCCTGAACAGCTCCCCAGGACGGGTAGAACCACCAATGTCCCATCCCCATGACCAACCCATTCGTCCCGTTTGGGTACCCCAACTTTACCGGTATGCCTTCTAAGGTCCGACCCCAGGCACCGTTTTCAGGGTACCTTCTACATTATTCACCGCACCACCAGTCTATACTACGGCACAACCAATAGTGCCCAGGCCATGCTTTGAGTCTTTAGCTTTCACTTTTCAAGGCCCGCAATTTCAGCTAGAAACAACTTATGTTTCCCCAAACTCTTACCCTCAGCACCCGCAATATGAGTCTCTAATGGAACAGGAAAGGACAGAAACCCCAAGCAGGAAGAAATGGCTCGGAAGATGAGAATCCTAGAACAAAGCCTGAAAAACATGCAAGGCCTGAGTGGCCAAAAGAGTGTCTCATACTCCGACCTGTGTATGTTTCCCCATGTTCACTTGCCTGCTGGCTTCAAAATGCCAAAATTTGAAAAGTACGACGGGCACGGAGACCTGATTGCTCATCTGAAACGATATTGTAACCAGCTGAGGGGTGCTGGTGGAAAAGAAGAGTTGTTGATGGCTTATTTCGAGGAAAGCCTGACTGGAATCGCTTCAGAATGGTATATGGACCAGGACATCTCCCACTGGCATATATAGGATGATTTGGCCCGAGATTTGGTCAGGTAGTTTCAATACAATGTTAATATAGCTCCAGACAGGAATTCCCTGATTAATTTCAAGAAGAAAACCGTGGAAAGTTTATCTGAATATGCTATCAAGTGACGTGAGCAAGCAACCAGAGTGAAACCGCCCATGGATGAGACAAAAATAGTTACTATTTTTTTGCAGGCCCAAGAGGCTGATTATTTTCAGAAGATGATGTCCGCCATGGGCAAACCGTTCGCGAAGGCCATACAAATCAGAGAAATAGTAGAAAACGCTCTGAAAACTGGCTGGGTATTAAGTCAATCTGCTTTGAGGGCCACCTCCCAAGCCATCCAAAATGGCTCAGGAGGTTAGACCAATAGAAAGAAGAGGGAGGAAGGAGCCATGATGGCTTCGGGTTCAAGAGGGCCCGTCGATCATATGATCACTCTTACATGCCGCCCAGAACCCCGCAACACTACTATCCCCACCAAGATGTAGCTTATGTCGTGGCGCCGCCCCACTATGCGGTGATGAATGCCCAACCCTATACACGGCAACAACAACACTACAACCAAAAACGAGCTCCACCTCTTAGAAATAACCATCCTTACCAAGATCCGTATAACCCCAGTCCACCACAAAATAACCACCAACATAATTCACGCCCTCGTGAGCCGGCCAGGAGAAACAATTTCACCCCTATTGGTGAATCCTACTATAGCCTGTTCCCGAAGTTAATCCAGCTGGGTCTATTGCAACCTATACCCCCAAACAGAAAAAATCCTGAATCCCCATCATACCGGCCTGGTACCAGGTGTGCCTATCATTCGGGAGCAGAGGGTCATGATACGGAGGATTTTTGGAACCTCAAGAGGCAGTTGAAAATTTGATAAAAACAAAAACGAGTTGTGCTGAGGGACGAGAAAGTCCCTAATGTGACTAACAATCCATTACCGGCTCACAATAATGGTCCGGTCATTGGAATGATTTGTAATGGCAAGGAATTTAATCTAGCCTTGAAAGCCATCATCGTCATTGCCAATCCAGAAGCAAGATCCAAAGCGGCGGTGAAACAAGCCAAAATTGAGAAGAAAATCATTCCAGTTTCTCAAGCTGTAGAAAAGCTGTAGAAACAAAAACTAGGACAACACCTGCTAAGAATGCGATTCTCTTATATTCCTAAGGCCCCAAGAAAAGAACAGCTCATTTTGAACACTTCCAAGAAACTCGATCAAAGAAAGGCTATGTTGAACGTGCCGAAGCTGTATGTGCCAAAAGTGACCTAAGTGGGGCGGGGGCCGGTAATTCCACCAAGGCTGAGTGAGCCCGTGGTTATCAGTCGTGCACGACAGAGCCCTGTGAGAGACCCCACCACAGTCCCCTGGAATTACAACAAAACAGTAGTTACATACAAGGGGAAAGAGGTCGTGGGAGAGGTGGACGAAATGAATCAATCTGTGAAGTACCACAACCCAGAAGAGTTAAAGAAATCAAAACAGAACTAGGATAAACGGTTTCCACCCTAGAAGCCTGTGAGCGCTGAGGAAGTAGAAGAGCTTTTCCAAAAAAATGAGAACTTTGGAATATGCAATAGTTGACCAGCTCCAGAAGACTCCTTCCCAGGTCACACTTTATCTATGTTGTCGAGCTCGAATGAACACCAGAAGGTGCTCCTAAAAACATTTAACGAGGCATATGTCTCAGTTGAAACTTCAGTTGAACAATTGGAGAGAATGGCTGAACGATTCTTCGAGGTCGACAGGATTTCCTTCAACCACGATGATTTGCCCCCAGAGGGAGCCGCCCACAACAAAGCCCTTCACCTGACTGTCAAATGTGAGGACTATTATGTAAAGAGAGTCATGCTAGATGGGGGTTTCGGGGTCGACATTTGCCCTCTCTCAACGCTCTAGAGGATGGAGATTGGAATGGAAAGAATTTGAGTAAACAATGTTTTTGTGCAGGCTTTTGATGGTGTCAAGCGAGATACAATAGGGGAAATAGATTTGATTTTGACCATTGGCCCCGTGGATTTCGAAGTGACTTTAGGTTATGGATATGGATACCTCATATAATTTTCTCCCAAGAAGACTATGGATTCATGCTGCAGGAGTTGTACCCTCCACTCTCCCACAAAATAGGACCACTATACAGTGCCATGGAAACAACGTAGTCACAATTCACAGGGTGCATGCCCACACGCCCGTCACCTAGTATGTGCGTCACCTTGATACCAAACACATAACACGTGATTCGGGGTTTCATACCATTAGTACTAAGTTTAGAAGAGTTACTTATCTCAACAAGCCAATTCCAAACACCGAGCAAGCCAAGCGATGCTCCAAGAATGCCATAATGCGCGTAGCGACCTCCGAACGGCTCAAAACTAGCGAATAACAACTCAAATACATAAGATAAAGCCCAAGGAAACAATTGCAAATAATAAAGATCGAATCCTAAATCAAATCCCAAATCCGGCCAAAAATCACACCGGTCTTGCCCCTCGGAAGCCGACAAAACTCACAAAATCCGACAACCCATTAAATTATGAGTCCAACCATACTATTTTCACTCTATTCCGACTCCAATTCGATGTTCAAAACTCAAAAATTCATATTATGAAACTTTAGGCCAAAACCCCCAATTTCCTCTTTAAAATTCATCAACCAAAGCTAAAATCGATGATAGATTCATGGAATATAACCAAAACCGAGTAGAGAACACTTACCCCAATTCATATGGTGAAAAGTGCTTCAAGAATCGCCTCAATCCGAGCTCCATAGCTCCAAAAATGCAAAAATGGCCGAAACCCTCGAAATAAAGTACTTTATAATCTGTCCAGTCATTTCTCTTATGCGAATGCGGAAAATCCATCACGTTCACGATGAACAAATTAAATCTGCTACCAAATGCTCTACGTGTTCACGACATGGACCTAGCCAACGCGACTCACAACAGCTCCTCCTTACGCGATCGAGCTACTTCGCGAACACGAATGTATACTCCCCAGTCCCAACTTCTCATCTCTGCCCTACGCGAACACATACATTAGGGCGCGAACGCGATGCCCAGACCTCACAAAAGCTCGTGAACACGATGCTACTGGTGCGAACGCGATGACAGAAAATGCCAACTCCCCTGATAAACTACGCGATTTCATGCCAATCTTCGCGATCGCGAAGAAGGTTTGAAACACCAGCAAACAGCAACTACCAGGAGTGAAAACATGAAAGAAAATGATCCGAAATCAATCCGAAACACACCCGAGCCCCTCGGGACCCCATCCGAACATACCAACAAGTTTCAAAACATATAATGGGTTGAGGCCACAAATCACACCAAAAAACGCTAAAAACACGAATTACACCTCAATTCAATCTTTAAAACTTCAAACTTCCACAACCGATGGCGAAACCTATCAAATCACGTCCGATTAACCTCAAGTTTTGCATACAAGTCATATTTGACATTACGGACCTGCTCCAACTTCCGGAATCGGAATCCGACCCCGATATCAAAAGTCCACTCCCGGTCAAACTTCCCAAAATTTCCATCTTTCGCCATTTCAAGCCAAATTCTACTACGGCCCTCCAAATCATAATACGGATGCGCTCCTAAGTCCAGAATCACCCAACGGAGCTTACGGAACCATCAGAAATCCAATCCAAGATCAAATTCTAAAACATCAAACTTGGTCAAACCTTTCAAATTTAAAACTTCTAGCTGAGAACCATTTTTCCAAATCAATTTCGAATAACCTGAAAACCAAAACCCACGATTCACGTAAGTCATAATACATAATACAGAGCTACTCATGCCCTCAAACAACCAAGCGATGTGCAATTGCTCAAAACGACCGCTCGGGTCGTTACACATTATCGTTTGCTTCACTCCAATTTCAGAGACTTATTTTCTATTTTTGTTGGTTCTGCTATAATTAGGTACTAGTTCTGGTTTGAATAATGTAGACAACTACATTTGAATGAAAATTATGTGAATCTATCTTTGTTTAAATCTGTTTCAAATCCTGCAAGTTATGTAGACATGGCTCTTGTTTAAATGTGGTAATGTTATCTTAGTATGTTTTAAAAAATTATCAATCAGACATGCTGTGTTCTCTTTTCTTTCATGTCTAAAAGTAATTTTATCTGCACTCATTGCGAGCACGTGATTTTTGCCCTATATGAAATACTCCTACAAATTAAAGAAATAAACTTTTCCAATTATTTTCAATTTTATAGGATTTTTGTAGGAATTTGTGTTAATTGTTTGCATTTTTTGTGCATGTTCATTTTACTAAAATCATGAAAAATACCAAAATACCATGCATTACATTTAGATTTTGTTTCCACATTTTTAGGATTAATTAAGTTAATTAATTGTTTTATTAAAATGAAAATCACAAAATGGTTCATTTTCGCATTTTAGCTTTAATTTTATATTAGTAGTTTTCTCTTTTAATTTGGGATCAACTAATTTTTTTAAATATTATAGTTGGATAATTAGTTTAATTTCACAACTTAGATTAATTTAGAGTTTAATTTAGAATTTTTATTAATTAAGGAAAAGAAAAGAGAAGCAAAAGAAAAAGGTATAAAAAAGAAATAAAAAGAGGGCTTAAATTAAGTGTTGAAATCGGGCCAATTTGCACCCAAATTTCCCCAATCCAGCCTAAATCTTACCCCAATTCAACTTTAGATCCAGCCCAATGCCCCATACCCAGTCCAACCAGCCCCGTCTAAACCAAAACGACCCCGTTTCGCCCGTCTTTGATCACAGTCGTTGGATCCTAGTGATCCAACGGTTCGGAACTAACCAGCCCTTTAGTATAAAACTGTCCAAACGCCCCCATACCCATTCGACCCCCCCCCCCCATTCCATCTCTATCAACCTAAAGACCAAACCCTAGCCGCCCCAAGTTCCTTAGCCGGCTCCGCCTTGTTCCGCCGCCGAAAATCGCCTCACGGTGGCGGATCACCTCCAAACACCACCAAAATTACACCACATAATCTCTTTGCCCTCCTCTTTCCGAATCTCCCAATTATTCTTCCAAAACCCTTACCAAATCCCTCAAATCTTAGATCTAAGATTGATACACAAAATCCTAGTTCGCCCAAACCACCCCAAAACCTCACCAGGCCATCTCTCCACTCCCCTCACCCCTAATATCCTACTATTTTGCCCAAAAGGCCTCTAAAAACTGGAGCAATTTCAAATCGAAAATCTGGAAAGAGAGGAAAAAGAAAGAAAAACCTAAAAGCCTCTACTGAAGTTCAAATGGTTCATACCTACATGAGTCATTTGCTCTCAACAGGAGCAATTGATTCATGTAGGTTTGATTCATTTTCAAACTTTCCTTAACCATGTCCAAGCTCCGGCCAGGTTCTCCGAGTCCCAACTGGTATAGATAATTTCTTGTTTGATTTCTTTTCTCGACCATTTTTCTTTTCTTTGGTTGATTTCTTCGTGTGGTTTTTCTGTTTGTAGTTGCATGATTTAGGGTTTTTATTTTTTCAGAATTGTTTGTTTACTCCTGTGTTTAATCATTAAGGTTAGTCAGTAGTTTTAGGGTGATCTGTGCATATTTTTCAATTACTAGTTGGTCAGTTTTGTTGCGGCTAGGGTCTGTCTAAATTGGTTTAGCTTGTGTCTAGTCGAGTTCATTTTAGAATCAGCATGTTAGTTTACTGTTGTGATTCAATTCCCTGTTAATGGCAGTATTAATTGGTTCAGTAGGTTCAAATCTTAGAAAAATGGCTCATTTATTGGTTAATTCATGCTAATGTTAGGTTCAAATATTTAAGTGTTGTGTCATTTCTAATTTCAGCTTAATGATTAATCTATTTAGGTTTAGGGTTAATTTAAAGTTTAATTGCATGAACGTTTTGGTCCTTTCAATCTGTTATTTGTGCCAATCTTGGTCTTTGTTTTGTTAGTTCTGATTTGTGAACAAAGTGAAGTTTAGGGGGTTCAATATAATAAATGAAAAGCTTAAGGGGGTAATTTGGGAGTTAGAAATGAGAATTTTCAGATAAGGTATCTAGAATGTTCTGGGGCATGGACAGCTGGCGTTATTCTGCCAGTACAAGTTGCTGAAGCCAATTAGAAATGGCTAGCTGTCCAATTGCTGTTAAAAAAAGATGCTTTGTGAGGGGTGTTTTCGAAAAATTATTCCTTGACTTGGAAGGCACACAACAGATTTCTGATGTATAAATAGGGCACTCTCCTTACTCTTTGGGGACGAAAAAAATAGACACTAAAAAATCTTCTAAAAAATTTCAGCTAGGAGCCTCTTCTATCATTTCTTTTGGTGACAAAGTTTAACAATCTTTCTTGGTATTTCTGGGTTTTGAGCTCTTATGACTTGATATTGAAGCTGGATATTGATTATTACTGCCATCTCTCTGCTGCTGAACTATCTACTTCTATTTGGTATTTTGGAGCAATCTTTAAGCAATTAGGTACATATCTCATTTTGTATTTAAGTATCTCCAAATCTGATTTCATATGAGTGCAATAGACTTTTGTTTGATGTTGTTCTTCATATAATGAGATCCATTTCCATGAATACAATAGCAGTTGAGATTTCTCTAACTATGTGATCCCTTGTCAAATTTTAGTGTTTCCATGTCATGTTAAACCTGTTGACTCATGTGTCAAACATGTTATTTGTCATTTAGGTTACGTATACTGTTTTGTATCATTCTGGACTAATATTTTGCATCTGTTGGCTGAGTGTATATGGCAATGTTACTGATAACACGTATGAAGCCATGATCTTGGTGGGTTTGATCTTTGACATGGTCAGATCCATGGGAATCAAAGCTGAAATGGAAGTTTTGGGTGTATCCACCAGCCTTGGAGAGATGACCGGCTGAATTTTTTTTATCGCAGTCGTTAGTTTAGTTGTTCTGATAGGTTGTTTTAAGTTTGTCTATCATTTCATAGACCAAGTTTTATTCCTTTCGTTTAGTCATAGTCGGTTGATTAACGGTTCATAATCTGTGGATTATAGCCAAAGAAAGTGTAAATCTGCAATAGGGATAGATTCTGATATGTATGTGTTGGGACAATCAGCAATGAGTAGCTTAACGATTCATCTTTCATGTGTTGTTCCATTTGGAAGTCTAGGGATGACTTATGATGTCACTGGCCTGCCTTTTGGTTGTGATGGTGAAGGTTTGCTGAATAGCATGTTGGCCATGATGCCTTTTCTTATTTTCAAACTTTGAAATTTAAGTCTATGCATTAGCAAGGTTTGTTTAACGATCAATTCTCGAGTCATGTTTAGATTGTTTTTCAGGATTCCAATTATGGTCGAAATGCCTACATGATTGATCTTAACGCATTAATGCTGGATTAGGCTAATTTAGATTATTATATGAATTATTCATGATGTATTAATAAATAGAAAGGCTGCAGAATAAAGTGTTTCAACATTTGTGGTTTTCTTTTAAATTTGTGCAAAAGGTTGTCTTAGTAGGTTATAATGTTGAATGGCATTCCTTAAAAACGGCCAGGCCTGTTGAATGGCCCAAATGAGATTGCCTGGTTCAAACCAGTCTCGTGTGCCGCAGGCCCCCTTTTGTTTTCATTTTCTGGATTCGCTTCCAAAGCCGAGGTCTTCCCCCCCTGTCACGACCCTAAACCCAGACCCGGTCGTGATGGCACCTCTCGTGAAGACAAGGCCAGCCGACACATTTTCAATTCAAAGTTAAACAGTTAAACAACAATAAAACAGGCTAAATCATGATTTAATAAAACTAAGTAGCAGATAATATCATAACTATGCGAAAGTACAACCCATACACAGCCCAAACCGGAGTGTCACTAGTCATGAGCATCTACTAAGGCCTAAATACAACTGACAAAGTCTGAAATGTACTAAGTACAGACTAATAGAATAAAGAAGGAGAAAAGCAGTGCTGCGAACGCTGGCAGCTACCTTGCTAAACTCCGATGACTCTGCCTCCGATCAACCAATACCTGCTACCGGGTTCAGAAAATACCTGAATCTGCACACAAGGTGCAGGGAGTAAAGTGAGTACTCCGACTCAGTGAGTAATAATCATAAATAAAGACTGAGTGATAAGAAATCACGAAAAGTGCATCAACATGTTGTATAGAAGTAGTACAAAACCAGTAAGAAAGCAATGAAGCTGTGAAATCTCTTAAAGTATCTTAGCTCAGTTTAAAACTTCTTCAAAAATGGCTTTTCAACATTTAAGAAATTGAATGCAAAACAACTAGAACAGATAAGCATAGAGAATCCGCCCCTCGGGCACAGTTACACAACTAAACAGGTAATTGACAGGTAAATGAATAGATAAACACATAAAGGTTCGCCCCTCGGGCTATAACTCAACAACTCCGCCCCTCGGGCAATATCTCAGATCAATACCAGCCCCTCGGGTAATCACATAAAACAATACCAGCCCCTCGGGCAATCACATAAAATAATACCAGCCCCTCGGGCTATATCTCACATCACAATGGGTACCCGCGCTCACTGGGGGTGTGCAGACTCCTGGAGGGGCCCCTTACGGCCCAAGCGCAATATCAAGCCATCTTGTGGCATCATAAACAAGCTCTCGGCCTCATATCAATATCAAGCCACCTCGTGGCGTACAATCTCAGGCCCTCGGCCTCATAATCAAAATCAGTGTATCACCGCTGCGGCGTGCAGCCCGACCCAAAAGATATCCTCACAACACAGGCCCTCGGCCTTACTCAGTCAAAATCACATAAGCCTCTCGGGCAATAGTAAAACAGTGTTTCTCAGCCCAAAACATCATTTAAATATCATTTGAGTATTAAACCGAGTGAACATGGCTGAGTTTTGAAAAACAGTGGAAATTAACATGACCGAGTTCAATTATAAAGTCAAAACAGTGAGAAAATATCAACAAAAATCCCCGAAGGGTTCAAATAATTGGCACGAATCCCAAATATGGCATTCAGCACAAATAATAATGATAGCAAATAGATTTTAGTCAAATACGCGGAAGAATCAACAATCGGGACGGACCAAGTCACAATCCCTAATAGTGCGCGACACCACGCTCATCATCAAGCGTGCGCCTCACCTCAATATAGCACTACGATGTGCAATCCGGGGTTTCAAACCCTCAGAACCTCATTTACAATCATTACTCACCTCGAACCGGTCAAATTTGTAGCTCGCGACACCTTTGCCCCTCGAATCGGCCTCCACTCGCGCCGAATCTATCCACAATCAGAACGAGGACGTCAAAATAGGCTAAGGGAACGAAGCCCAAGCGAAAATAATGGACAATTAGCACAAATCCAGAAATTACCAAAACCCGACCCCTGGACCACGTCTCGGAATCCGATAAAATTAACATCAATGGAATCCTCATCCTCTCACGAGTTCATACATATCAAATTTACCAAAATCCGGCCTTATATGGTCACTCAAATTCTAAAATTCACTCTCCAACTTCAAGCCCTAAATTCCCAACTCTTCCTCTAATTTTCCATAAGTTTTTATTATTAAACAATGATATAATCACCATAAACACAAGGTATAAAGTGCAAGTAGCTTACCTCTGTGGACACACTTGATTCCCTCTTGAAATCACAACATGGAGCTTCAAAATCGCACAAAAATGGTGAACAAAAGACTGAAAACCGCGAAGGGGCATTTTTATACATTCTGCCCAGCACTTCCGCATCTGCGGCACTTCAACCGCATCTGCGGTTAAATTCTCTGCTTCTGCGAAAAAGCCCAAAACCGCATATGTGATAAGCCATCCGCACCTGCGACTCCGCAGGTGCGGTCCAACACCGCATCTGCGGTTCCTGGTAAATCCTCAACATTCCGCTTCTGGGGCTCCTCTTCTGCACGTGCGGCGCCGCACCTGCGGTCCCCAAACCGCAGGTGCGAAAACACCAGGAGCAGCAATATCAGCAGCTGCAATAACACCTCAACCTCTCAGTTAAGCACCCGAAATCACCCCGAGGACCCTAGGACCTCAACTAAAAGCACAAACATATCCTAACACCTTATTCAAACTTGTTCCAATCATCAAAACACTTCAAACAACATCAAATCACCCAGAACACATTGGGTTCAAGCTTAAGTTTCTAAAATTTTCCAAATTCTGCTTTTGATCAAAAACCCAACCAAACCATGTCCGAATGACCTGAAATTTGGCACACATATCCCAAATGACATAACGAAGCTACTGAAACTTCCGGGATTCTATTCCGACCCCTATATCAAAATCTCCCCTATCAACCGGAAAACGCCAAAAACTAACTTTCGCCAATTCAAGCCTAATTCTACACCGGACCTCCAAAACACATTCCGATCACGCTCCTAAGTCCCAAATCACCTAACGAAGCTAACCAAATCATAAAAATTTCAATCCGAGATCATATATTAACAAGTCAAATCTTGGTCAAATCTTTCAAATTTCAAGCTTCAAACTGAGAACTGTTCTTCCAAATTCATTCTGATCATCCTGAAAACCAAAGCCAACAATTTACATAAGTCTTAATACTGGCGAGCAAAGTGCAAAAGCTCAAAACGACTGGTCGGGTCGTTACATCCTCCCCACTTAAACATGCGTTCGTCCTCGAACGTGCCCAGAGTTGTTCCAAAAGCCAACCAATCGCCGAATAACCTTACCATGCATATACCCGGGGGTGATCCCACGTCAAACTATTTCATATAGGTCCGATAACACATTGTAACTAAAATTTCACAATCCAATCTAGCCCATAAACCATAGAACCACATTTCCACTTCTGAAATCATCAATACGATCAGAATCTCACATTTGTGAATAAGTCCGAACAAGCTGTAACAAACCATATCTGCAACCTCAGGTGCAACTACATGAAATACCACATAACTCAAACGCTTGCAGCGATAATTTCTAGCCACAGCAGTTGCACACAACGACCGAATATCGATAGAAACCCTCTTATCAACTAAGGTCTCATTCCAACACTTTCATGCACTGGCAATGATAAATGAAACACGCAATAAACCATAGCCATTTCTCAGATCAACCATTCATGAAGCCACTTCTCCTTTGGCAAGGACCATAACAAATTTCTGAGCCGAACCTCGATATTTATTCCTCCCAACATGCTGAAATCGAATCCGTTCGTATTTATTAATGATACCAACGATCTCATCTAATCCAACACAACCACTCTGGTGACATGATACCTCAATGCAGACTAAAGCAGCAACTTGCGCAACCCGCGCACCAATAAGAAGCAATCCGAACATACTCAAATCATGAAAGTGACTCAAATGAAAGAGCTGTACCGCAAGCTCACCAGTACTACTACAACACAAGGTCGAGAACCTGTCTCACATCATAGAAACAGAATACACGAATCTATCCCACAAGGTCATACCTCCACATAACTTTGCTGCAACGCGCGACCCTACCCAAACACCGGTCCGCATGGAACACCTCAAATCACCCTGCTCGAAATTGACGACCACGCGCAATTGATGTCTAGAACCAAAGAAAATCATTATGACCCCAGTGAAGCAAATACATAACACTACTCAACCCAAAAGGATATAATCGATACGCCGTTCCCCGAGCAATATCAATATTCCTCCCGCTCGAGCTCCACTGAGAGACCCCAATAACACCGCACTGCATATGCCTATAACCAACAAATTCAATGCCCCACAACACGGAAAAGTAACTCATATACCTCCTCAGAACACAATAGGCTCAATAACAATCGAATCACACATCCCTCAGCAATACAACTCGGAGCCAACCCACTCGACTCAAGTTAGAACACACATCCACATTGGCCTGCCAACGGACCCCTCATCAAGGAAACCCTGAAGATTCTCCCTCAACTCCTTTAACTCTGCTGGTGCCATATGATACGGTGCCCGGCATCAAATCAATACCGAAATCAACAGCCTTGCCCGATGACATGCCCGGCCACAAGAACACATCCGAAAAGTCCCTCACCACCGGAACTGAATCAGCGGTAGGAGTCTCTACACTGACATCCATCACGAAAGCCCAAATAGGAAAAACAATCCTTCCCAGCCATCCGCTGGGTCTTCGGAATATAAAACCACCCTACTAAGAACATAATCCGTCGAACCTCGCCACTCAATCTGTGGCATTCCCGACATTGACAACATCGTTGCCTTAGCGCAATAGCTCAGAATGACACAACACTGAGACAACCAGTCGATACTCAATATCACATCCAAAATCTAGCATACCAAGCAGAAAAAGATCCCCTCGGGTCTCCAAACCCCGATAGTCACTAAACAGTGCCGATACACACGACCCACAACCACAACATAGCCTGAATATGAGAACTCCTAGTCTCCAACTCCATATAGCACACGAATCACCATATCCGATTTCAATTCCACCGTCCGAGTATACAACACATCTCTAATACCCAATCATTCCCACGAGAGATACTCTTATGATCCTTCTGCGCCACCAAGCAAATCCGAATATCAGCAGTCGATCCAACAAGAAAGTGCCGCAATACTAATGAAGTACCATCAACTTAATCACATTGCCTTTTTCTGAAATATATACCCTCGTCAAATCACCCCAATTAGCAATACCATTTCCTTAATCATCTGAAGATCATTCCCCTAATCATCTGAAGCTCATTTCTCTAATTATCTGGAACTGCCCGTGCTGCCTAAGAATTTTATGACCTTCCGTTCAGAACTGAACCGTAACCTCACACATGCAGATCTCAATCCTCCACACATACCGCATATACCAACCATCCTAAAATAACATGAGAATTTCATATCCCTTCCGAGCCACAAACATCTACGTACTCAACTAGTCGAGAACTTTCCATTGATCCCACCTAGAAGAAAAATCACCACACATCCTATGCTTCTCATGCTCGCCGAAAATATACACCTCTAACCGTGGTAGAAACCATCAAGAACTCTCCGTATTCCACTTGCACAAAACTAAAATCCTTCTGACTCAACCAGGCTACGCAGGCCATTAAGACCCAAGAGCTTTGTCGCGAAGCACCTGTATAAACTCATTATCTCATAAACATCCAAAAAACTAATCATATCCTTACCATACCGATTCGACCTACTACCNATCATTACATGAAAAACCTTGAACGCATCAGAACCATTCTCTAGAGTCATCTACTCTACTCAAGATTCAATTAGCCCGATCAAATGAACTGAACAAGCCGTGCCTCATTAGCACTCCGACACCGCAGAATGTAACCTCATCCTAATACAACCAAGCAACTTCCTGCTCTATGCACCGAGCACTCCTTACCAACAACAACTCAAGTCATTCCTCGATTCTCATACACCCATAAAGCATAATATAACCTTTATTGAAATTTCCTTTACTCGAGCCATAACTGATTCACAAATACGCCTCGAACTGGAACCATCATAGCACCTAACCGTGCAATCAACTATTCAATAGCAGACTCCCCCACTTGGCTCGAAGCCATAGATCAAAATGCATCATAACTCATAATGAATATACTCTATTACCGCCATACTTCCGTAGTGAGGTTAAACTCAATCCTTCATAAGCTCGTGAAATACAGACCATTTGGTACTTTAAATCTTCTGCAAATCTCGCATTCACCCTCGTAATAGTTAAACCCACTCTCTTAAGAGACCCAAATTTAAATTGCATCACATATATTTCACTTGTAAGTGAGATCTTCTAACAGACAACATATGGATCACACAACTTCAGAACACTCCGCAGGAGATAACCCACCTGTTTCGCCTCAAACTAACATTTATGTATGCCTTCCACCATCATAAACATTACACAGTCACTTTATCTTCCTGAGTCTCAACTCATACCGCAACATGAAATTTACTTCACTCCTAATTAGGAATATGAAAAGATTCTTCACACACCCATAACTCGGGGCTATACATCCAATCACAATGGAAATCAAACACCTAATAGTTCATCTATCCTCCAGCAGACCCTTCTCGTCGCTTCCAAATCATATGATCACATCTCGCAGTCATAACACACTCACCGCATAGCCATCCAGCCATCACTTCTACTAATAGGGGCACTACTGAGTATATAAGTTCAAAAACACGGCTCACATAATCAGCACCTTGGTGCTCAAGCTATAGGTAAAAATCCGGCCTAAAGTCCTTCAGACTGGCCCAACGTCAAACACATAGAGATCACATCTCGCCCCTCGATCAGGGAATCATAAGCCATCGATGCACATCTGATACTGAGCGCTCGTTGGCGCATACGAATGCGTGGAAGGAGTTCATCGGGTTATATTTCAACCTGAATCAAGGAGGCACGATAAGAATTTCAAGAATATGGAGTTTTCCTAAAGGTTCTGCAGCCCCTCGAGGATAAATACAGACGTCTCTGTACCAATCCGCGAGACTCTACTAAACCTGCTCATGACTCGTGAGACCTATGTAACCTAAACTCTCTGATACCAACTTGCCACGACCCTAAACCCCGACCCGGTCGTGATGGCGCCTCTCGTGAAGACAAGGCCAGCTGACACATTTCCAATTCGAAGTTAAACAGCTAAGAAACAATAAAACAGGCTAAAACATGATTTAATAATACTAAGTAGCAGATAATATCATAACAATGCAGAAGTACAACCCAAACACAGCCCAAACCAGGGTATCACTAGTCATGAGCATCTACTAAGGTCTAAATACAACTGACAAAATCTAAAATGTACTAAGTATAGAGTAATAGAATAAAGAGGGAGAAAAGCAGTGCTGTGAACGCCGACAGATACCTTGCTAAACTCTGATGACTCTACCTCCGATCAACCGATACCCGCTACCGGGTTTAGAAAATACCTGAATCTGCACACAAGGTGCAGGGAGTAAAGTGAGTACTCCGACTCAGTGAGCAATAATCATAAATAAAGACTGAGTGATAAGAAATCACGAAAAGTGCATCAACATGCTGTATAGAAGTAGTACAAAACCAGTAAGAAAGCAATGAAGTTATGAAATCTCTTAAAGCATCTTAGCTCAGTTTAAAAATTCTTCAAAATGGCTTTTCAACAGTTAAGCAATTGAATGCAAAACAACAACATTACCTGTTACACAACTAAACAGGTAATTGACAGGTAAATGTTTAGATAAACACATAGAGGTTCGCCCCTCAGGCTATAACTCAACAACTCCGCCCCAATCACATAAAACAATACCAGCCCCTCGGGCAATCACATAAAACAATACCAGCCCCTCGGGCTATATCTCACATCACAATGGGTACCCGCGCTCACTGGTGGTGTGCAGACTCCTGGAGGGGCCCTTACGGCCCAAGAGCAATATCAAGCCATCTCGTAGCATCATAAACAGGCTCTCAGCCTCATATCAATGTCAAGCCACCTCGTGGCATACAATCTCATGCCCTCGGCTTCATAATCAAAATCAGTGTATCACCGCTTCGTCGTGCAGCCCGACCCAAAAGATATCCTTACAACACAGGCCCTCGGCCTTACTCAGTCAAAATCTCATAAGCCTCTCAGGAAACAGTAAAACAGTGTTTCTCAGCCCAAAACATCATTTAAATATCATTTGAGTATTAAAACTGAGTGAATATGGCTGAGTTTTTAAAAACAGTGGAAATTAACATGATCGAGTTCAAGTATAAAGTCAAAACAGTGAGGAAATATCAACAAAAATCTCCGAAGGGTTCAAATAATTGGCACGAATCCCAAATATGGCATTCAGCACAAATAATAATGATAGCAAATAGATTTCAGTAGAATACGCGGAAGAATCATCAATCGGAACGGACCAAGTCACAATCCTCAATAGTGCACGACCTCACGCTCATCATCAAGTGTGTGCCTCACCTCAATATAGCACTACGATGTGTAATCCGGGGTTTCATACCCTCAGAACATCATTTACAATCATTACTCACCTCGAACCGGTCAAATCTCTAGCTCGCAATGCCTTTGCCCCTCAAATCGGCCTCCACTCGCGTCGAATCTATCCACAATCAGAAAGAGGACGTCAAAATAGGCTAAGGGAACGAAGCCCAAGCGAAAATAATCGACAATTAGCACAAATCCCGAAATTAACAAAACCCGACCCCCGGGCCGACGTCTCGGAATCTGATAAAATTAACATCAATGGAATCCTCATCCTCTCACGAGTTCATACATATCAAATTTATCAAAATCCGACCTCATATGGTCACTAATATTCTAAAATTCACTCTCCAACTTCAACCCCTAAATTCCCAACTCTTCCTCTAATTTCCCATAAATTTTCATGCTTAAACAATTTATAATCACCATAAACACAAGGTATAAATCCCAAGTAGCTTACCTCTGTGGACACACTTGATCCCCTCTTGAAATCACAGCATGGAGCTCCAAAATCGCATAAAAATGGTGAACAAAAGATTGAAAATCGCGAAGGGGCATTTTTATACATTCTGCCCAACACTTCCGCATCTGCAGCACTTCAACCGCATTTGCGGTACCGCATTTGCGTTTAAATCCTCTGCTTCTGCGAAATTCACTTAAGAGCCCAAAACCGCATCTGCGATAAGCCATCCGCACCTGCGACTCCGCAGGTGCGGTCCAACACCGCATCTGCGGTTCCTGGTAAATCCTCAACATTCCGCTTCTGCAGCTCCTCTTCCGCACGTGCGGTGCCGCACCAGCGGTCCCCAAACCGTAGGTGCGAAAACACCAGAAGCAGCAATCTCAGCAGCTGCAATAACACCTCAACCTCTTCGTTGACCACCCGAAATCACCCCAAGGCCCCTGGGACCTCAACCAAAAGCACAAACATATCCTAACACCTTATTCAAACTTGTTCCAATCATCAATACACTTCAAACAACATCAAATCACCCAGAACACATTGGGTTCAAGCTTAAGTTTCTAAAATCTTCCAAATTCCGCTTTTGATCAAAAACCCAACCAAACCACGTCCGAATGACCTGAAATTTGGCACACATATCCCAAATGATATAACGAAGCTACTGAAACTTCCGGGATTCCATTCCAACCCCTATATCAAAATCTCCCCTATCAACCGGAAAATGCCAAAAAACTAACTTTCGCCAATTCAAGCCTAATTCTACACCGGACCTCCAAAACACATTCCGATCACGCTCGTAAGTCCCAAAATTACCTAACAGTGCTAACCAAATCATAAAAATTCCAATCCGAGATCATATATTAACAAGTCAAATCTTGGTCAAACCTTTCAAATTTCAAGCTTCAAACTGAGAACTGTTCTTCCAAATTCATTCTAATCATCCTAAAAACCAGCCAACAATTCACATAAGTCTTAATACATCATATGGGGCAAGTCATGCCCGAGAACTGGCAAGCAAAGTGCAAAAGCTCAAAACGACCGGTCGGGTCGTTACATTCCCCCTTTCTTTGTTTTTCATCAATCATGGTCGTTTAATTTTAAAGGCTTGAGGGACTTGTCCGCTGGCCCATTTCTTTTTTATAACCAATTGCCCAATGTGTTATTTCAAGTATACCTGTATTAGATTAAACTTTCCTACGCCTAATAGTTATATATTAAGTTCAAACCACTTGTAGGTAAGAACATCCTTAGGCCCAATTAAGTATACTTCTTATAAATGGATCGAGATGTGCCATCCATAATTTAATCACCCCATGGCCCTCACAAATATTATAACTTGGATATTAAAATGAATATTCGTAGTTTGCTTTAGGCAAGTAAATATATCATCGTGATTGTGTACACGTTCGCGTGACATAATTACGATTCTAAAAACAAAATCGGAGTATGCGTTCGCGCAACTTTGACCAAACTTTCTTAATAATAATAAAGAGTTATTAATTGTGGACACGTTCGCGTGACATGATTTTTGACGCGCCAAACAAATGGTTACACGTACGCGTGACCTATTTTATGGTAATTTCTTAATTAAAAGAGGCAAATGCACATAGGTTCTAACATGAGTAATTAGACAATTTCGCTAAGCCAAGTATGATCAAAGCGACCGTGCTAGAACCACGAAATCCGGGAATGCCTAACGCCTTCTCTCGGGTTAACAGAATTCCTTACTCGGATTTCTGTGTTTCGCAGACATTAAATCAGAGTCAATCTCCTCAATTTTTGGATTCTAAACCGGTGACTTGGGACACCATAAACTATCCCAAGTGGCGACTCTGATCTTAAATAATAATCCCATTTCGATTGTCACTTAAATTGGAAAAACTCCCTTATACCCCCTTCCGGGGGTAGTAAAAAGGAGGTGTGACAGCTCTGGCGACTCTGCTGGGGATAAGAACTCAGAATCTCTGGTTCAGGGTTCAAGAATTCGAGCTTGTTAATATGATTTTGCTTGGCTTTATTTATTGTTAATATTACTGTATTTTGTGAACCTAATATGCTAATTGCTGTTTATTTGCCATTTCATTATTGCTTGAATTTTATTAGAATTCTTTCTTACGCCACCCTTCTGAGTCTTCTAAAAATTTGGTGCACACGTACGCGTGGCCCACTTTCTGTTAGAAGTCATACCAATTAGAACGGGGCATGGGTCAGCAACAAGGCCGGGCAGACTTTCTCCCGGTACGTTGCCCCCACCTCGGCTCGAGCTGTCCGCTCGGGTAAGCCCAGTCTAGAACACAACCCCAGGTTCAAACCTAGAAGAACATAACCTCATGCCGGATCCCTAGTAGGAACGTTTGTTTGCATCATGTGCATTTGATTTAGGGGACTCAACACATGGGTTGGGTCCATCTAGGACAGGTGTACCCAAAATAACAGACCATCCCGATGCATCTTACGTGCAATGTGAACATTTATTTATTTCGGCCTGCAAGCTGACCAGCTAGGAAAGACAATCAGGGGAAAAATGAAGAGTGGCATAGAAAGGAAATAAACCCGATTTTGAAAATCTCGATATTCAAAAATGTCCTGAAACTCTGCCAAATTTTTCCAAACAAAGTGGGATTTGAAAAAGAAAGAAAAAAGAGTCATTTCAAAACGAGTCACTCGTGTTTTCTTTTAAAATTATGTCAAAACTACCCGAACTACGCAGGTCTAATTCCCACCAGATGTGGGATACGTAGGCAACCTACATAGGGTTCGGCCTTCTTTTTGCAAAATTAACCAAATAAAGTGAAGTTGTAGGTAGATCTTTAGTCAAGAATAAGCCGACCCAGCTTCGGTGCCGTTCTCAACGAGATAGCCTTAGAATATTTTCAGTTGTCGAAGTGTTATTTTCGTAGAGAACGAACAAGTCAGTCGGTATGGGGTCATTTTTCTAAGTGTCTTCCCCCGGCCTCAAAATTTACTTGAAATTGCGAAGGGGCCACATTTACGAAAGCAGCCACTTTTGTGTAGAAGGGGAAAGGGTCATTTTCTTTTGCTTATTCCTTTGGGAGTCAAGAACTGTTTCCTCAAAAATCTATCAGAGTCAACCCAAACCCTAACCATTCACAGGTACCAAGATGAACACTGTCCAGGACCCGAAATTACTAGTCATAGAGCAGGCTCAGTTACACTTGCGCATGTGGTGGTATGATTTGGATAAAGATGGTCAAGACTGGGTAAAGGAACAGTTGGGTGCTCTCACCAACATTTTGGAAATCAAACCACAGGAAGATTTGATCAAAGGTTTGGTAACCTTTTGGGATCCTGTTCACAATGTCTTTCGTTTCTCGGATTTTGAGCTCACCCCTACACTGGAAGAAATAGCTGGATACATTCATTTTGGCCGAGACTAGAGAAAACAACACCTGATATTCCCGAGAGCCCCATCAGTGCACAAATTCTTTGATCTTCTTAATATCAGCAAACAAATGAAGAAGGCTCATGTGGACAACAGATGATGTTCCTTTCAATTTTTGTATTCCAAATTTGGTCATTCGGTCGGGTTCGAAACACATGAAAAAGGGTTGAACAACAAACAGGACGAGAACCTTTGGCAAATTCATCGTAGGTTCGCCATCATAGTTGCGTTCCTAGGAATCATACTCTTTCCAAATGCAGAAGGGACGGTAGATACCCGCATGGCTAGAGTTGCACAAACCCATATTACAAAGAAAGATCACACACTTGCTCCTCTAATACTGGCAGATATTTACCGGGCATTGACATTGTGTAGATCCGGGGCTCAATTCTTCGAAGGCTGCAGTGTTCTTCTCCAAATGTGGTTGATCGAGAATCTCCGCCATCACCCCAAATTCATAAGCCATGGTTCAAGCAAAGATAATTTCATCAAACGCTATGAGGAAAGGGTGAAAGATTATAACGCTCCAGAAGGGTTTGAAGCTTGGATCTCCCATTTGAAAGCTCTGACAGGAAGTCAAGTTCAATGGACTATAGGGTGGCTCCCGATGACAGAAATCATATATATGACAGCTACAAAGGGTTATTTGATGTTGATGGGTTTGAGGAGTGTCCAGCCGTACGCACCACAGAGGATCTTAAGGCAGTTAGGGAGATATCAGGTGGTACCTGAAGATGAAGATCTAACCACTCAGTTCATCGAGCTCCATCCAGAGGCCGCGTTGCCCGAGGCTGTAGTCCAGTAGGATTGGAACAGTTGTCGGTATCTGGAAAATGGCACCCAGGTACCAGATGTTGCCAAAGGGGAAGTGAATCCAAATTATGCAGCATGGTTTGAAAGAAAGTCAGGTGCAAGCAATGAGCCAGAGCCCGAATCGGAGCCCGAGAGACCAACAAAAAGACCACATGTGCAGGCTTTTGATGACAAAGTCAGGGAAAGGTTGGCCTGGGGAGAAAAAGAGAAAAAGTATCAAGCAACCATCCACACTCTGGAAGAGAAGTTGAGAAACATTGAGTTCAATAATGATCTACAAATGCAAGAAGCTGAAGGAGAAAGAAGGAAATTGGCCTAGGAAAATGAAGCCCTACGAGCTCAAATTCAAAGAATGAAAATTGCCGCTGAAAATCCGGCCAGAAGTAGACAAGATGAGAAGCTCATAAACGGCCTTAGGAGAAAGGTGTGTGATTACGAGGCTGACCTGGAAAAGACCGAAAATGATTTAGTAAAAGCCCAAGCCAAGTTAGCTAAGAATGCGGAAGGATGGGCAAGTTTCGTCCGACAGCTGAAGGAGAAGTACAACAAAGGAATGGTGGGTCTAAAGAAAAGGATCAATGTCTTTGATAACGAAATGACCAAGCAGGCAAGAAATTTCAAAGAAGAAAGAGAACATCGCTATGCCCTGATGTCGCAGTTAGAAAAGGACCTGCAGCAGCTTCAAGAGCAAAATCATACTGCCGAACAAGTTTTGGGGGCCCGATCTCAGCAGATTGGACGGTTGCTACAAGAGAAGGGTATTTATTATCAGGGAAATGGTAAGGAGGATTGCAGACTACATTGTGATGAAGTGCAACGAGTGTGAAGACATGACCCAGTCCATGTTCTTCGCTTCAGTTATGATTTTTGTTCGACGGATCATGGATGACTTGTTTCGTTTCCAAGAAGACATGGCACATAAGCCCGCAGCAAGGCCAACTGGAGCAGTAGTGGAAACACTTATGTATTCTTGATTTTTTTTCCGAGTCTGGGTTGCAATTTCTTTTAGAGTCTGTTAGTCCATTTTGAGTCTTGTTTTAGTTTTTGAAGATATTTAAGTCTGTAGGGAAGTCGTTGTAATCAGCATGTTTCTATCTTGTTTTATCTTATAAAATTTGAAGAAAAACAAAAAAAAGTGTCTTTCTTTTGTTTTGCATTTACCCCCAGAACTACGCTTGGTCTGATTCATGCGGCGTTATGATACGTAGGCAATCCCCATAGGATTCGACCATAACCATAAAATCAAAAGAAAAAAAAGAGAGGAAATAAAAGAAATCAAGGGGAAAGAAATAAGGGCAAAACAAGAGAGGAAAGCAAATGCGAGAATAAAAACAAGAACCAAGAAAAGAAAGGCGGGATTGAAAAGGAAAGAGAGAAAGAAAAATAGTGAAAGTCGGAATGAAGCATGCAGCCGTTCAAATACATAATAGAAGTGGTTAACTGCTTAGGTGCGTTGCATCCCCAACGTGCGGTTGCCTATCTGTTAAGCTCTTAATCGAAACAAGTTTGCTTGTTGTCATCAAGTACAGGCAGGTGGTTGGTTTGTTCGGCATTCTGGCAAGTCACCCGTACAATACCAGATCTAAGAACAAGGCGAACATGGCTGGCAGAGAATTGGATTCGAATGTTATTGACCCGCCAAAGGAGGTAGAAGAGTCTGAGCTCGGTATGAAAGAAGAGTTGTATAAGCTGAAACAACAGATGGCTGAGATGTACCAGGCATGGATGAAAGGGCATCCTCACCCATCATACCCGGCCAACCCCACTTTCTTCGCACCACTAGCTCAAGAATCCCCTGTCATCGATCTATCCTCACAACATACTCCAAGCTTCAACCCTTATCACCATTATACGGGTTCCTCCTCCCATACTATCCAAGCTCCATGTGACGACCCGACCAGTTGTCTCATGAGTTACCGCTCCGTTTCCCCTATTTATTCTTCTTTATGCTTCGTTATCCGTGTTTTTAGGTGGTCAAGTTGATTGGTTTGAGTTCGGAGTGAATTTGGTAAGAAATGAGACACTTAGTCTCTTTTAAGAAGGGTTAAGTTGGAAAAGCCAACAGGATGTTGACTTATGAGTTAGATGGATCGGATGTGAATTCCGATGGTTCGGTTAGCTTCGGGAGGTGATTTGTGACTTAGGAGTGTGATCGGAAGTGGTTTTGGAGATCCGGTGTAGAATTAGGCTTGAATTGGCGAAGTTAGTATTTTTGCGATTTTCGGTTGATAGGTGAGATTTTGATCCGAGGGTCGTAATGGGATTCCGAGAGTTTCTGTAGCTTCCTTATATCATTTGTGATGTGTGTGCAAAATTTCAGGTCATTCGGACATCGTTTGCTCGGGTTTTTGATCAAAAGTGTGTTTCGGAAGTTTTTAGAAAATTTAGGCTTGAATTCGATGTAAATTGGAGGTTTTGGTGTTGTTTGTGGTGTTTTGATGTTTGGAACAAGTTTGAATGAGGTTTTAGGATGTGTTGGCACTTTTGGTTGAGGTCCCGGGTGCCTCGGGGTGATTTCGGATGGCTAACGGGAAGAGTTTTGGACTTGTGCAATTGCAGATTCTATGCTGTTTCTGGTGTTTTCGCGCTTGCGACTTGAGAACCGCAGGTGCGGTGCCGCACGTGCGAGAAGAAGGCCGCAGATGCGATGTTGGCCTGGGGAGCAATTTCCGCAGAAGCGGTCAATGGGGCCGCATCTGCGAAGCCGCAGATGCGGAAATTTTGTCGTAGAAGTGACTTTTGGATTTAAATGAGAAACCGCAGGAGCGGTTGGTTGGACCGCAAATGCGGTACCGCAGGTGCGGTAAAAGGGGTCGCAGATGCGAAAACCCCTGGGCAGAAGGGTTTTTTTAAACATTTTATTCCGCGAGCTTAAGTCATTTTTCCACCATTGTTGAATATTTTGAGAGCTCTTTTGGAGAAATTGAAGAGGGATTTGAAGAGGATTGATTGGAGGTAAGTTTTATGAACCAAAAAAGTGATTATATTGTGAAATTAACCTAGAAATTCATGGAAATTTAGCTAAAATTGGAGGTTTAGGGCTTGTGATTAAGAGAGTCTAAATTGGGGATTTGAGGGGTCAATTGAACTCCGATTCTTGTGTTTTTGATATGTATGAACTTGCGGGGAGATAAGGAATCTAATTATGTGAAAATTTTTGAGTTTCGAAAAGTGGACCCGGGGCTCGGGTTTTGCTAATTTCGAGATTTTTGATATTTTTCGATTGTTTTCGCTTGGGGTTTGTTCCCTTAGCATATTGTGACGTATTCGCTCTGGTTTTGGTCAGATTCGACGCGCAAGGAGGCCGATTTGAGAGGCAAAGGCATAGCGAGCTAGAGTTTGAGGTGAGTAATGATTGTAAATGATGTCCTGAGGGTTTGAAACACCGGATTTGCACAACGTAGTGCTATGTTGAGGTAAGACACACGCTGTATGATGAGCGTGGGGTCCATTACTACTGGGGATTGTGACTTGGTCCGTCCCGATTGATGATTTCACCGTATTTTTGACTGAGATTTAATTATTATCATTATGATTTGGGCTAGTTGCCATGTCTGGAGCCTTGTGCCGACTTGTAGAACCCTTAGGGGCATTATGATTGATTTTCCTCACTTTACTTGTTAAAAATCATATCCTCAGTCATGTTTCTATATGTTTAAACAATGTGAACCGGTTTTATCAAATGCTAGTCCTAAATGAGGGAAATATGTGGGCTGAGATCCTTAACTTATATTATTGTGCCCGAGAGACTGTGAGTAAAATGACTGAGAGGGGTTGAGAACCCAACAGTGAGGATGATATATATGTTATGGATCGGGCTGCACGCCACATCAAATGTTTTTATGGATCGGGCTGCACGCCGCAGCAAATGCTTATATGGATCGGGCTACGCGCCGCAGCAATATAGCGCTTGGGCTGTAGGAGCCCCTCCCGGAGTCTGCACACCCCCAGTGAGCGCAGTCGACTATTTATATGGATCGGGCTATGCGCCATAGCGATGTACGGATTGGGCTGCACGCCACAGCGGTTATATTGATTTCGGTTATTGTGAGAGATATATGGTTACTGTGTTCGAGGAACAATTTATACTTGTTAAATACCTGATAAGCTACCTGTTTTTACCTGATTTAAAGAGATTTCACTTGATTTCTTCACTATTTGCTGCTTTAAGTTTTTTTACCGCTTTAATATAGAACTGCTTAGTGCCTTTACGTGTTTTCATACTGTCAGCCATTATTTATGATTATTACTCACTGAGTCGGAGTACTCACAATACTCCCTGCACCTTGCGTGCAGATCCAGGTGTTCCTGAGGCATAGTGAGAGCTTCTTGCTGATCATCATCCACCGGAGTTATCAAGGTAGCTGCATGGCATCTGCAGACCCGATTTCTCCTTCTATCTTTTACCTTTCAGCATATTCTAGACTATCTTTGTGTTAGGCTATTTAAAAACTTGTAATAGAGGCTCTTGACTTGTGACACCGGATCGGTGGGCTATTGTAGAGATATTGTTAGGGTTTTCCGCATATTTTATCTGCTGTTTCAGACTTCTGTTGATGTTGAATTGGTAATTAACTCTGGTAATTGGTAATGAATTTTATGCAAAAGGGGTTGTGAGTGTTAATTGGTCGGGCTTGCCTAGCAATGTGTTAGGCGTCATCCCGACCGGGGTTGGGGTCGTGACAAGTTGGTATCAGAGCCTAGGTTACTTTGGTCTCACGAGTCATGAGCCGGTTTAGTAGAGTCTCGCGGATCGGTACAGAGATGTCTATTTTTATCCTCGAGAGGCCGTAGAACCTTTAGGAAAAACTTCATCTTCTTGAAATTCTTGTCGTGCGAACTTGTTGATCCGAGTACTAAACTTCTCTTTATTCTATTCTCTCACAGATGGTGAGGACTCGCGCTACCGGACGAGGTGGACGACCACCAGTACCACCCACTGAGGCCACCAGAGGCCGTGGACGCGGTCGTGGCAGAGGCAGAGTAGCGAGGGCAGCATCTGTTGATCCACCAGCTGCCCCAACTCCGGATCAGACTCCAGCAGCACCAGTTCAGGCACCGGCTGTGCCCATCGTGATTCCAGGTCTACAGGAGACCTTGACACAGATCTTGACAGTTTGCACCGGCCTGGCTCAGGCAGTTTCAGCCACCACAGTAGCAGCTACTTCACAGGCCGGGAAAGGCAACCAGACCCCCGCTGCTCGCACACCTGAGCAGGTAGTGCAGAGACTACAAACGCCAGAGGTACCTCTAGCTCAGCCGGTTGCACCAGTGCAGGAGTTCAGGGTTCCAGTTATGCTGGAGGATGAGCAGCGTCATCTTGAGAGGTTTGGTAGACTCCAGCCTCCGACATTCAGTGGTGCTGAGGGCGAGGATGCCCAGGGTTTTCTTGACAGGTGTCAGCGGATGCTCCGTACAGCAGGGATTCTTGAGTCTAGTGGTGTGGCATTTACCACATTTCAGTTTACCGGGGCTGCCTTCACTTGGTGGGAGGAGTATGAGAGGCGTAGGCCAAATGGTGCAGCGCCCCTTTCTTGGCAGCAGTTCTCCACTCTCTTCTTGGAGAAGTATGTACCGCAGTCCCGTAGAGAGAAGCTGCATAGGCAGTTTGAGTGGTTGACGCAGGGAGATATGACCGTGACCCAGTACAAGATGAGGTTTTCGGAGTTGGCTCGTCATGCCACCGGGATGATTCCGTCAGATCATGAGAGGATCAGGAGATTTGTGGATGGCCTTAACTACCATCTCCGTATTCTGATGACTAGAGAGAGAGTATTGGGTGCTACGATCGAGGAGGTGGTGGATATCGCTCGTGAGATCGAGTCAGTTCGCCGTCGGGAGCGAGAGGAGAGGGAGGCCAAAAGGCCTCGTCGATCGGGCAGTTACAGTGGTGCTCCTTCGAGGGGCCAGTTCCAGCATGGTAGAGGCCGTTCTTTCAGGCCTGCTAAGTCGGCCCGTCCAGAGTATCATGGGGCATCTTCAAGTTGTGGTCATCACGGGTCTCAGCAGGGCCAGCCTTCACTCAGCACCCTCCCAACTCAAAGTTCATCTCGTGCCCCATGAGCTCAGGGTTCTTCCGTGCTGAGTGCATCTGCTAGTCACTCAGGTGCGAGGGGTTCCCTTCAGTCCCCATCTCCAGCACCGGGTAGTTGTTATGAGTGCGGAGAGTTTGGTCACATGAGGAGGCAGTGTCCTCGACTCCGTGACGGTCAACATCAGCAGAAGGGTCAGCCCTCGACTTCTGCTCTAGTTACTTCACCACTCGCCCAGCCAGCTAGGGGTGGAGATCAGGCAACCAGGGGTCGCCCCAGAGGGGCAGGCCGGTCAGGCAGTGGCCAGGCTCGTTTTTATGCTATTCCAGACAGGACAGATGCCATTGCTTCAGATGCTGTCATTACAGGTATTGTTTCAGTCTGCCACAGAGATGCCTCCGTATTAATTGATCCCGGTTCCACCTATTCTTATGTGTCCTCATATTTTGCTCACTATTTGAGTGCGCCCCGGGAGTTTCTTGCTTTACCTGTTCATGTGTCTACCCCGGTGGGCGATACTGTTGTTGTGGACTGTGTGTACCGGTCATGTGTTGTGACTATTGGGGGTATGGAGACCCGAGTTGATCTGTTGCTATTGAGCATGGTGGACTTTGATGTTATTTTGGGCATGGATTGGTTATATCTGTGTCATGCTATTCTAGACTGTCATGCTAAGACAGTCACTTTGGCTATGCCGAGTGTACCGCGGATCGAGTGGCGTGGTGTGACTGATTATGTTCCGAGTAGAGTGATTTCTTTCTTGAAGGCCCAACGTATGGTTGGGAAGGGTTGTCTTTCATATCTAGCGTTTGTGCGGGATGTTGGAGTTGAGGCTCCTAGTATCGATTTTGTTCCATTTGTGAGGGATTTTCCTGATGTGTTTCCTGCAGACCTGCCGGGCATGCCACCGGATTGGGATATTGATTTTGGTATTGACCTGGTGCCGGGAACTCAGCCCATTTCTATTCCGCCATATCGCATGGCACCAGTAGAGTTGAAAGAATTGAAGGAGCAGCTCTAGGAACTCCTAGATAAGGGGTTCATTCGGCCTAGTGTGTCACCTTGGGGTGCGCCGGTTCTGTTTTAAAGAAGAAGGATGGAACAATGAGAATGTGCATTGATTACAGGCAATTGAACAAGGTAACAATTAAGAACAAGTATCCCATGCCTCGCATTGATGATTTATTTGACCAGCTTCAAGGAGCGAGGGTGTTCTCCAAGATTGATCTCCGTTCGGGCTATCACCAGTTGAAGATCAGGGATTCAGACATTCTTAAGACTGCTTTCAAGACTAGATATGGTCACTATGAGTTTCTTGCCATGTCTTTCGGGCTGACCAATGCCCCAGCAGCGTTCATGCATTTGATGAACAATGTGTTTCGGCCTTATCTGGATTCGTTCGTTATTGTTTTCATTGATGATATTCTGGTGTACTCGCGTAGTCAGGAGGAGCACGCGGAGCATTTGCGAGTTGTATTGCAGAGATTGAGGGAGGAGAAGCTTTATGCAAAGTTCTCCAAGTGTGAGATTTGGCTCGGTTCAGTGGCTTTCTTGAGACACGTGGTGTCCAGCGAGGGTATTCAGGTTGATCCGAAAAAGATAGAGGCGGTTCAGAGTTGGCCTAGACCGTCCTCAGCCACAGAGATTCGTAGCTTTCTTGGGTTGGCAGGCTATTATCGCCAGTTTGTTCAGGGATTTTCATCCATTGCATCACCCTTGACCAAGTTGACTTAGAAGGGTGCTCCGTTTGTATGGTCAGACGAGTGTGAGGAGAGCTTTCAGAAGCTCAAGACAGCTTTGACCACAGCTCCAGTATTGGTTTTGCCATCAGCTTCTGGTTCTTATACCGTATATTGTGATGCTTCGAGAGTTGGGATTGGTTGTGTATTGATGCAGGAGGGTAGAGTTATTGCTTATGCTTCTCGTCAGCTGAAGCCACATGAGAAGAATTACCCTGTTCATGATTTGGAGTTGGCTGCCATAGTTCATGCATTGAAGATTTGGAGGCACTACTTGTATGGCGTATCTTGTGAGGTATTCACTGATCATCGCAGCCTTCAGCATTTGTTCAAGCAAAAGGATCTTAATTTGAGACAGCGGAGATGGCTAGAGTTACTTAAGGATTATGATATTACTATTCTATATCATCCGGGAAAGGCCAACATAGTGGCCGATGCTTTGAGCCGAAGGGCAGTGAGTATGGGGAGTTTGGCGTACATTCAAGTTGGGGAGAGACCCCTTGCAGTTGATGTTCAGGCCTTGGCCAATCGGTTTGTAAGACTAGATATTTCGGAGCCCAGTCGGGTGTTGGCTTGTGTAGTCTCTCGGTCTCCCTTATATGATCGCATCAGAGAGCACCAGTATGATGACCCGCATTTGCTTGTCCTTAAGGACAGGGTTCAACATGATGATGCCAGAGATGTGACCATCGGTGATGATGGTGTCTTGAGGATGCAGCCGGATCTATGTGCCCAATGTGGATGGGCTTAGAGAGTTGATTCTGGAGGAGGCCCATAGCTCGGGGTATTCCATCTATCCGGGTACCGCGAAGATGTATCAGGACTTGAGGCAGCACTACTGGTGGAGAAGAATGAAGAAAGATATTGTGGGATTTGTAGCTCGGTGTCTCAATTGTCAGCAGGTGAAATATGAGCATCAGAGACCGGGCGGCTTGCTTCAGCAGATGGTTATTCCCGAATGGAAGTGGGAGAGGATCACTATGGACTTTGTTGTTCGACTTCCTCGGACTTCGAAGAAATTTGATGCTATTTGGGTGATTGTGGATCGGCTGACCAAGTCCGCGCACTTCATTCCTGTGTGTACTACCTATTCTTCAGAGCGGCTGGCACGGATTTATATCCGGGAGATTGTTCGGTTTCATGGTGTTCCGGTTTCCATCATCTCAGATAGGGGTACTCAGTTTACTTCACAGTTTTGGAGATCCGTGCAGAGAGAGTTGGGTACTCAATGTCACACCTCCTTTTTTACACACCTACCCCGAAGGATAAATGTATAAGGGAGTTTTTCCATTTAAAGTGACATTATTCAAAATGGGATTATTTATTTATTATTAGAGTCGCCACTTGGGATAGGACGGGCTTTTGGTGTCCCAAGTCACCGATTTAATTTAAATCCCAAATCGAGGAAAATTTCGACTTCCCAATTGGAGTCTGCGAACCAGAAATTCTGAATAAGGAATTCTATTGACCCGACGGAAGGTGTTAGGCACCCCCGTATCCCGTGGTTCTAGCACGGTCGCTTAAATTATTATATATGGCTAAAAATCTGATTTTAGTACATGTTTTAACTTATGTTCTTTTTAACTTTAAACCGCTTTTATTATTGTTTTTAAGAGAATTGCAACGTCGTGAAAATGTATCTTGAACCACGTCGCACCAGTACGCCCGTGATTTTTGGCACATTTCGACTTCGTTGAGATTGGATTTGGGTCACATAAATGCACACCCGAGTTTAGGAAAATAATATTATTAAATCGCGCCTAAAGCGTCTAACGAGTTTTTATTTAGGGGAAAAGCCGTGAAATTCGCTAAACGGCCCGTCCCGAATTCTAAGTGTTTATTATGATATTTATTGAGGGCCCCGTAGTTTATTTATTTGGTTTAACGAGGCTCATCTCATCATTTTTATTTAAAGGCTAATCCTAAATTAACTATAATTTTTTATTGAATTTGTCTCAAAAGAAAACAACTGGTTAATTCACATTTATAAATCTGGGCCTCAAGTTCAAGTTCAAATTCAAACAAAAGGGGAAGACCCTTTTAGCTCGAACTTGCTACCTAATTCAAAGCCCAATTTTATATTTGTGAATCAACTTCCATATTCCTAATATAATTTTTTAAAGGTTTCAGCTCCTAGCCGCACTGGACCTTAAAAGTTTGGCCCATGAAGCATACAAATGCTGCTGGGTTGCATTGAGAGCTGGCCCAGCGCAGGGCTTCTAATGTTGCTCTTGGGTCCAGGTCTAAAAACCTGCTGCGCAGGCCTGACCGTTTCTGCTGGGCCTGCGTTTGAGCCCAGTATTTCAATCCAGCCAACATGAGCCCAAAGCTCCATTGATTATTAAAGAAATGAAGAGGGAGGGCTTGATGATCAATTTTACTCAAGATGTGATATCAATTAATAAAGATTGACTTACAAATCCATTTACACTTGTTAACACTTAAACAGGGATTCAAGCATGAGTAGAGTAATGAAAGGACTTAAAACGCATTTTCGATGAGCACACCTCAATCATAGTCCAACAATTAACCTTGCAATAATGTAACACCTAACACTTAAGAGCACTTTAAGACCAATACACGTTATTTTGTAGCAGCTTTAACAGGCTAGTATATTCCAATATTGTTAATTGCTTTTGATTCCCAATTTTAAAGTAATATATGGCAACATGGAAAGCAGAACCAATTTACATCGAACCTAACACCACTAGACATGAATCTCAGGCTATTCACGATTGAACTCAAATTAATTCACAGTCCTTTACAAAAGGAGTCTAATAATCCTACTTAGCACAGTCTTAGAATCAACAGTCCAAAGGCTTATAGTTTAATTGAAACAAATCCAAACAGTCCTAATTAACATAAATCAGTAATGAACCTACAGCTACATGTTGAACTAATAATGAAAGCAAAACAGAGTTGTATGGTAGAGAAATTTCATCATTTGGATTTCACAGGTGTTCAGGTACATTGAGTGAAGCTTCATGCTATTAGAGATAACAAGGGTACCTGGAATTGGAGCAAAGCAGAAGAAAGAAGTCAGCAGCAGAAATGAGAAGCAGCAGTAATGCAAAATCAAACTCGAAGCCCAGGAGTGTTTTGAAAATCAAACGGGGTAGACCAAATAATCCCAGCAGTACCAAAATACTTTAGACACCCAATTAGCTATCTCAAATCTACTCGAATTGACCCATAACAATCTCAACGAACCAGAAATTATCCAAAATCAAACAATCCAACTCGAAAATTGCTCTGGAATCAAACTAATGGATCTCTGAAATTTTGAAACTAGAAGAATAGATCTCAGCAATTAGAATTCAAACTAACTTAAATTATCTGGTGGAATAGTAATATATTTTTTTTGGATTTTTATCAATTATCTACTGTTTTTGGATTTTTTGAAAGCTTAAATTTAAAATCAGGCCTGAAATTCGAGAGGAAACCTTTTGGGGGAACTTGTGGAGGCTGAAAAAACTTCTTATACAAGGCAAGTGAATGCCTATTTATAGGCAAACTTAGGGTCCAATTTCAGATTTTCACTTTTCCTATTAGTCCCTATTTTAATTCTATTTTTACCCTTTATTTCTTGACTTGTTACACAAGTAACTACCCTAAGTTTACTGAAATCTGCACTACAGTCCATTTTAGAAGGTTCTATACCCATTCTATTCTGATTTTTCTACCCTTAGAATCCCTAAACTACCCTTGTATTAATTCTGAAATTACTATTTCTAATAAAACTACCCTTTTCCATACCCTAGCTACCCCTGAAATCCTCTTGGAATTACTGACTACCCAAACCCTTTTACTTTAGCCCATGGTTAAGCAATTATTCAGCAATTTTAAACAGCTATAACCAAGATCAAATTCAAATCCCAATCCAAACTAACTAATGGAACTACTAATCAATTGACTATCATAAAATCAGTATGAAGCTAGGACATTAATCAAGACTTAAACTAACCCACATTAATCAGCAAATCCAAGCAAGTAGAAGTTGATCAATTTTTAAACTTAATTAGAAATACAGACCTAGAAAAGAACAGAACATATCACTGGTTGAAACAAAATGTAGAAGAGAGCCCTAATTAATTACTCGAGCTGATAAGAAATATTTACCCAAACACAAAGAAAAAGGAAAAAAAATAAAAACAGACTGATCAAAATTTCTAAAACTAATAACATGAAACAAGGAAGAACTGTGAACCTTAATACTAAAAAAAATAGAAAACTAGAAGAAAGGAATTCTTACATGATTTAATTGACACCTAATAAATCTTTATTCTTATGAAATTATACTAACAATTAGCTAACCAAAATAAAAACGGACTAATAATCAGGCACAAAAATTAAAACAAAAATTGACGGGAATTAAATGCGTATTAGAATAAAGATTTAACAAGTATGAGAACAGGAAACGAATTAAACAAAAAAGAAAGAAAAACCAAACTCAACTGACGACTCGAGATTCTGCTGCTCTCCGATCTGACATTTGAATCAATCCGGTGATATTTGACCGCCGTTGACACTGAATTCCTCATGAGGAAGACGAGAGGATCACATGGTATTAATTTGGAGAGGTTTGGGGCAACTAGGGTTTTGGCCGAAAAACTTCAAATCCATATTCGAGAAGTTCCGGCCATATTTGAGGATCAGGGCCTTGGGGGTTTGATAGAGGAGGTCGTGGTGGTCCTATGGTGTAAATTTGATGGGGTTTGGGAAAGGTGGTGTCCTGGCCGGAAAACTTCTACTGAATATTCGACGGGTTCCAGTAGGATTCAAAGGAAATTGACCTTAGATTTGGAATGAGGGGAAGGAAAGGAATACAGGGTGTATTTTTTGGGTTATTTGAAGACCGGCCGCCGGCGGAGGCGGTTTACGGCGGAGGAGTGGTGGTGGCGTAACAGTACGAGGAAGAAGGTTTGTGTCTCTAGGGTTAGACAAAATTTCGGACAGTTTTATTAACTATGTCGAATGAATCTAGACCGTTGGATCATGGGCAATGGACGACCGAGATTAATTGACTCTTAAAACGACGTCGTTTTGGTTTTTAGAGGGTTGGACCGGATCAGGGGTATGGGTTGGGCCATTTTAGATGGGATTTTTGGTGATTTGGTTTGGGCTGCACGAAATTGGCCCAAACATTTTGCCAACTTTTGCCTTTTATTTCAATTCTTTTATTTGTTTCTTTCCTTCCTTTTTGTATTTTATTTATTTATTTTTTCTGAATTTTCTGATTTTATTAAAATCAAAAATTAAAGACCCAACATTAAATCTAAGATTATACTAATCAATTTCCAATATTAACTAATTCTTAAACCAAAAAAATGTAAAAATTATTATTTTTCTTATTTTAGCAATACTAATTAACTAGTAAGAAAAATATAAAATCGAATTCTAAATGCAAGCGCAATATTTTTTGTACCCTTTTTATGGATTATAGCAACTAGAAATGCACACAAAAATGCAAACAAGACACAAAATCATGAAATTAATCCCTAAAAAGAGTAATTTAAGCATGGCAAAAATCACGTGCTTACACTCAGGTGGAGTTGAGCACATCGTTTCATCCTTAGACGGACGTACAGTCCGAGCGTACTATTCAGATATTGGAGGACATGTTGCGTGCTTGTGTCATTGATTTTGGAGGTTTATTGGATGAGCTTTTGCCGCTTGCCGAGTTTGCCTACAACAACAGCTACCAGTCGAGTATTCAGATGGCTCCGTATGAGGCTTTGTATGGGAGACGGTGTAGATCTCCAGTTGGTTGGTTCGAGCCCGGCGAGGCTAGGCTATTGGGGACAGACTTGGTTAAGGACACCTTAGAGAAAGTGAAGGTGATTCAGAAGTGACTTCGTACAGCGCAGTTGCGTCAAAAGAGTTATGCGGACCGGAAGGTTCGAGATGTGTCCTACATGGTTGGTGAGAAGGTTTTGCTGAAGGTGTCACCCATGAAGGGTGTTATGAGATTTGGAAAGAAAGCGAAGTTGAGTCCGCGGTTCATTGGGCCTTTTGAGGTACTTAGGAGGATTGGGGAGGTGGCTTATATGCTTGCTTTGCCACCCAGCTTGTCGAGTGTGCACCCGGTATTTCATGTTTCTATGCTCCGGAAGTATGTTGGGGAACCGTCTCATGTTTTGGATTTCAGCACGGTCCAGTTGGATGATGATTTGACCTTTGACATGGAGCCAGTGGCTATTTTGGGTCGTCAGGTTTGAAAGTTGAGGTCGAAGGATATAGCTTCAGTGAAGGTGCAGTGGAGAGGCCGGCCCGTGGAGGAGGCTACCTGGGAGACTGAGTGGGAGATGCGAAGCAGATATCTTCACCTATTTGAGGCTTCAGGTATGTTTCTTGACTCGCTCAAGGACGAGCGTTTGTTTAAGTTGGGGAGGATGTGACGACCCGACCAGTCGTCTCATGAGTTACCTCTCCGTTTCCCCCATTTCTGCTTCTTTATGCTTCGTTATCCGTGTTTTTAGGTGGTCAAGTTGATTGGTTTGAGTTCGGAGTGAATTTGGTAAGAAATGAGACACTTAGTCTCTTTTAAGAAGGGTTAAGTTGAAAAAGTCAACCGAATGTTGACTTATGAGTTAGAGGGCTCGGATGTGAATTCCGATGGTTCGGTTAGCTTCGGAAGGTGATTTGTGACTTAGGAGTGTGATCGGAAGTGGTTTTGGAGATCCGGTGTAGAATTAGGCTTGAATTGGCGAAGTTAGTATTTTGGTGATTTCCGGTTGATAGGTGAGATTTTGATCCGAGGGTCGGAATGGGATTCCGAGAGTTGCTGTAGCTTCGTTATGTCATTTGTGATGTGTGTGTGCAAAATTTCAGGTCATTCGGACGTCGTTTGGCCGGATTTTTGATCAAAAGCGTGTTTCGGAAGTTTTTAGAAAATTTAGGCTTAAATTCGATGTAAATTGGAGGTTTTGGTGTTGTTTGTGGTGTTTTGATGTTTGGAACAAGTTTGAATGAGGTTTTAGGATGTGTTGGCACTTTTGGTTGAGGTCTCGGGGGCCTCGGGGTGATTTCGGATGGCTAACGGGAAGAGTTTTGGACTTGTGCAATTGTAGATTCTATGCTGCTTCTGGTGTTTTCGCGTCTGCGGCTTGGGAACCGCAGGTGCGGTGCCGCACGTGCGAGAAGAAGGCCGCAGATGCGAAGTTGTCCTGGGGAGCAGTTTCCGCAGAAGCGGTCAATGGGGCCGCATCTGTGAAGCAGCAGATGCGAAAATTTTGTCGCAGAAGTGACTTTTAGATTTAAATGAGAAACCGCAGGAGCGGTTGGTTGGACCGCAAATGCGGTACCGCAGGTGCGGTAAAAGGGGTCGCAGATGCAAAAACCCCTGGGCAGAAGGGTTTTTTTAAACATTTTATTCCGCGAGCTTAAGTCATTTTCCACCATTGTTGAACATTTTGAGAGCTCTTTGGGAGAAATTGAAGAGGGATTTGAAGAGGATTGATTGGAGGTAAGTTTTATGAACCAAAAACGTGATTATGTTGTTAAATTAACCTAGAAATTCAAGGAAATTTAGCTAAAAATGGAGGTTTAGGGCTTGAGATTAAGAGAGTCTAAGTGGGGATTTGAGGGGTCAATTGAACTCCGATTCTTGTGTTTTTGATATGTATGAACTCGCGGGGAGATAAGGAATCTAATGATGTGAAAATTTCTGAGTTTCGAGAAGTGGGCCCGGGGCTCGGGTTTTGCTAATTTCGAGATTTTTGATATTTTTCGGTTGTTTTCACTTGGGCTTTGTTCCCTTAGCATATTGTGGCGTATTCGCTCTGGTTTTGGTCAGATTTGACGCGCGAGGAGGCCGATTTGAGAGGCAAGGGCATAGCGAGCTAGAGCTTTGGCCGGTTTGAGGTGAGTAATGATTGTAGATGATGTTCTGAGGATTTGAAACCCGGGATTTCCACAACGTAGCGCTATGTTGAGGTGAGACACACGCTGTATGATGAGCGTGGGGTCCATTACTACTGGGGATTGTGACTTGGTCCGTCCCGATTGATGATTTCACCGCATTTTTGATTGAGATTTAATTATTATCATTATGATTTGGGCTAGTTTCCATGTTTGGGGCCTTGTGCCGACTTGTAGAACCCTTAGGGGCATTATGACTGATTTTCCTCACTTTACTTGTTAAAAATCATATCCTCAGTCATGTTTCTATGTGTTTAAACAATGTGAACCGGTTTTATCAAATGCTTATCCTAAATGAGGGAAATATGTGGGCTGAGATCCCTACCTTATATTATTGTGCCCGAGAGACTGTGAGTAAAATGACTGAGAGGGGTTAAGAACCCAACAGTGAGGATGATATATATGTTATGGATCGGGCTGCACGCCGCAGCAAATGCTTATATGGATCGGGTTGCGCGCCGCAGCAATATAGCGCTTGGGCTGTAGGAGCCCCTCCCGGAGTCTGCACACCCCCAGTGAGCGTAGTCGACTATTTATATAGATCGGGCTATGCGCCACAGTGATGTACGGATCAGGCTGCACGTCGCAGCGGTTATTTTAATTTTGGTTATTGTGAGAAATATATGGTTACTTTGTTTGAGGAACGGATTTATACTTGTTAAATACCTAATAAGATACCTGTTTTTACTTGATTTAAAGAGATTTCACTTGATTTCTTCACTATTTGCTGCTTTAAGTTGTTTTACTGCTTTAATATAGAAATGCTTAGTGCCTTTACGTGTTTTCATACTGTCAGCCATTATTTATGATTATTACTCACTGCGTCGGAGTACTCACATTACTCCCTGTACCTTGCGTGAAGATCCAGGTGTTCTGAGCATAGTGAGAGCTTCTTGATGATCATCATCCACCGGAGTTATCGAGGTAGCTGCATGGCGTCCGTAGACCCGATTTCTCCTTCTATCTTTTACCTTTCAGCATATTCTAGACTATCTTTGTGTTAGGCTGTTTAAAAACTTGTAATAGAGGCTCTTGACTTGTGACACCGGATCGGTGGGCTATTGTAGAGATATTGTTAGGGCGCCATCACGACCGGGGTTGGGGTCGTGACACTCCATTAGCCAAATCGACTGCATGTCCCCCCTCCACCAGCTACCCCTATTTTCTTGGCACCTCCAACAGCCACCCTCCACTGGTCTTCCAGCGAACCGGCACTCCAAGCCCAAGACAACCAGTATTACGCCCCGGAGCCAACCTTCAAAATCCCAGATCATTACTCCTATACCCCCCACTTTCGATCTTCCTGTCGAGACTGAGAATTACCCAAAAACCCGGAACCAGGAGGAGGTTTCGTAGAGGTAAGAAGCCTGGAACAATGTTCAGAACATGCAGGGATTGGGAGGCCG
>NW_017670536.1:112548-140105 GCF_001879085.1 Nicotiana attenuata
CTAGCCCGACCTTAACGGGGAAGTTTTGTCAGCAAAATAGAGAGGAGGCTGGTAGGAGAGATGAGCTGTTAATTAGGCGATACTTCAGACCACGAGTCTGAGTGGCGCGGCGATTAGAGTGGTACGAAATAGTCAGGAGTCACAGTAGATGGTATACCTGGGATGATTTGGCCCAAGCATTTGCGCGGCACTTCCAATACAACATAGAAATTGTTCCAGATCATTTTCTTTGACTAAGATAGAGAAGAAACAGGGAGAAAGTTTCAGGGAATATGGTTTTCGCTGGAGGGAACAAGTGGCAAGAGTCAACCCCCGATGGAGGAAAGCGAGATGGTGGAGTACTTTCTGCAGGCTCTAGAGCCTACTTGTTTTGGTCATCTGATATCAGCCATAGGTAAGTCTTTCAACGAGGTAGTGAAGATGGGTGGCATGGTAGAAGAAGGGCTTAAATCAAGCAAAATCATGAGCTACTCAACTATCAAAGCAACCACCCAAGCTATTCATAATGGTACTGGAGGAGTGATCGGAAAGAAGAAGAAAGAAGATGTTGCAACAGTTGACTCAGGATCGTGGCTTGGTCCAAGGGGCACACCACACCATTACACCCATCCTTGACCCCATCACCGAACCTACACCCAAACCCCATATAACCCACCGCAACACTACTTTCCATAACCAGACCCTCAGTATTCTGTCCATCACGCCAAGTCATACACTCAACCTTCTTCTTACCCACAATGGTGTGCCCCAACCCCACAGAACACCTACCAGCTCCACAAAATGCTTACCCACCTCCGCGAATCTACCGAAACCCTGCCAGACCAGGTTCTCGGCCCAAGCCAGTATTCAGGAATGAGAGGTTGCAGCGGAAGAAAACTTTCACCTCGTTGGGGGAGTCTTGTACCAGCTTATTCCAGAGATTGAGGCAGTTGGATATGCTGAGGCCAATTGCGTCGAAATGGCCAAACCCTCCTCCAAAGAATTTGGATTACTCCCTTAGCTGTGCATATTGTTCTGGTACTCCGGGGCATGATACGAAAAAGTGCTGGCACTTGAAAAATGCCATCCAAGAGCTCATCGACACAAACCAGATTGTGGTCCAAACTCCGGAAGCGCCTAACATCAATCAGAACCCGCTGCCGGCCCATGATGAAACAAACATGATTGAGATAATACACAAGGATGGGGAGCCCAAGAAGCCTTCACAATCCGTCATGATGATCCGAAGTAGTGAGGATAAGCCAGTCAAGGGTGCAGTTGTCACAAAAGCTACCTTTTCGCTAGCTGAGGGATTAGCAGACAAATTGAGCATGCCAATTGATAAGCCATCTGTGGTAATTGAGCAGAGATCCCCAAGTGATGCTGTAGCAAAGCAAGAAAAGTCAAAAGTGATCGTGCCAGGGTTGGCGAACAAGCCCATCATAATAGTAGAGGGTGCCCGCACGGACCTGTCATCATCAAGCCTGTAACCCAGCTGCCGGTAATCAACACCAAGGCTATCCCATGGAACTATGAGCGGGTGATACAGACCTATAAGGGGAAGGAAGTGAAAGAAGAAGTTAATGAGGCCTAGGGATTAACTCCTTCAGGGAGACGCTTTGCCCCGGGAGAGTTAAGGAAAGCTAAAACACTCAAAGATAATCCGGTTCTAGTAAAGAAACCGGTCACTGAAGAAGAGGCGGAGGAGTTTTTGAGAAAAATGAAGGTACAAGATTACTCCATCGTGGAACAGTTGAGAAAGACTCCTGCTCAGATTTCCTTGCTATCATTGTTGATCCATTCAGATGATCATCGTTGGGCCCTGATGAAAATTCTGAACGAAGCTCATGTCCCCGACAAAATCACAGTGAACCATTTGGAGAAGATTGCCACCAAGATATTTGAGGTGAACAGGGTCACTTTCTCTGATGACGAGTTGCCTGTGGAAGGTACCGAACACAACAAAGCTCTCTATCTTACAGTGAAATGTGAAGATTCTG
The DNA here is from genome assembly GCF_001879085.1 of Nicotiana attenuata. Lineage (NCBI taxonomy): Eukaryota > Viridiplantae > Streptophyta > Magnoliopsida > Solanales > Solanaceae > Nicotiana > Nicotiana attenuata. Next base: position 114,528 of record NW_017670536.1, read on the forward strand.
TGGTCACTAGGGTGCTGGTGGATAATGGTTCCAGTGCGAACATATGCCCTCTCTCCACCCTACACAAGTTGAAAATTGATACTGAAAGGGTCCACAAGAACAATATATGTGTCCGAGGTTTTGACGGAGGGGGAAAAGATTCTGTTGGAGATATTGTGCTCGAACCGAAAATAGGGCCAATCGAATTCACCCTGGAGTTCCAGGTACTGGACGTGTCCATCTCTTACAATTTGCTGTTAGGTCGGCCCTGGATATATGCTGCCAAAGCAGTCCCGTCCTCTTTGCACCAGATGGTCAAGTTCGAGTGGGACAGACAGGAGATTGNCAAAGAAAGATGGTAAGACCAGAGTATGTGTTGATTACCCTGACCTCAACAAAGCAAGTCCAAAGGATAACTTACCGTTGCCAAATATCCATATTTTGATTGATAATTGTGCCAAGCATGAGATTGGGTCTTCTGTGGATTGCTACGCCGGATATCATTAGATCTTAACGAATGAGGAAGATGCGGAAAAGACGACATTCAACACGCCATGGGGAACATATTGCTATTGGGTCATGCCATTTGGTTTGAAAAACGCTGGGGCAACTTACATTAGGGCAATGACTACCATATTCCATGACATGATACACAAAGAGATCGAGGTTTACGTGGATGATGTGATCATAAAGTTCAGGAAGAAGTCTGACCACATCAGGGACCTGAGAAAGTTTTTCCAGAGGCTCCGCAGGTACAATCTTAAGCTCAACCCCGCAAAGTGTGCATTTGGTGTTCTGTTGGGCAAACTGTTGGGGTTCATAGTCAGTCGACGAGGCATTGAGTTGGATCCGTCAAAGATCAAAGCTATCCAGGAGTTGCCGCCGCCGAAGAACAAGACTGAGGTGATGAGTCTGCTAGGGAGGTTAAACTACATCAGCAGGTTTATTGCTCAACTCACGACAACTTGCGAGCCCATCTTTAAGTTGCTAAAGAAGGATGCTGGACTCAAATGGACTGATGAGTCCCAGGAAGCATTCGATAAGAATAAGGAGTATTTGTCAAACTCACCTGTGTTGGTCCCGCCGGAACCCGAGAGACCTTTGATTTTTTGTTTGACAGTTCTGGATAATTCATTTGGTTGAGTGTTGGGTCAACATGACATCACTAGCAGGAAAGAGCAAGCCATCTATTATCTCAGCAAGAAGTTCACAACCTCTGAGGTTAAGTATACTCCCCTTGAAAGGACATGTTGCGCCCTGACTTGGGTAGCGCAGAAGTTGAAGCATTATCTGTCATCCTATACTACTTACCTCATTTCTCGCCTGGATCCTTTAAAGTATATCTTTCAGAAGCCTATGCCCACAGGAAGACTCGCAGAGTGGCAGATTTTACTCACAGAGTTTGACATCGTCTATGTGACTCGGACAGCGATGAAATCCCAAGCTTTAGCCGATCATTTGGCCGAGAACCCGGTGGATGAAGAGTATGAACCTTTGAAGACTTACTTTCTCGATGAAGAGGTAATGCATATTGATGAGGTCGAGCAGGATGAAAAGCCCGGTTGGAAACTCTTCTTTGATGGGGCTGCTAACATGAAAGGTGTTGGAATAGGAGCGGTGCTCATTTCTGAAACAGGGCACCACTACCCTGTCACAGCTCAGTTCCGTTTCTATTGCACCAACAACATGGCTGAGTACGAAGCATGCATTCTAGGTTTAAGGCTAGCTGTGGACATGGGAGTCCAGGAAGTGCTAGTTTTAGGAGATTCAGTCTGTTGGTGCACCAGATTCAGGGAGAATGGGAGACTCGAGATTTGAAGCTCATACCATATCGACAATGTCTGCAGGATCTTTGTCAGCGATTTAGATCACTGGAGTTCAGGCATATACCTAGGATCCATAATGAGGTTGCTGACACCTTGGCTACTCTGGCGTCAATGTTACATCATCCGGATAAGGCTTATATTGACCCTTTACATATTCAGGTTCGTGATCAGCATGCTTACTATAACATGGTGGAAGAAGAACTTGATGGTGAACCGTGGTTCCATGATATCAAGGAATACATCAAGATGGAGTCCGGTACAAGCCACAGGTGATCAAAAGAGAACAATTCAACATCTGGCTAGTGGATTTTTCTTGAGCGGGGGAATTTTGTACAAAAGAACTCCAGATCTTGGGTTGTTGAGGTGCATAGATGCTAAGCAAGCCACGACTATCATGACCGAAGTACATTTCGGAGTTTGCGGGCCGCATATGAGTGGGTATGCTCTGGAAAAGAAAACTCTTCGAGCAGGGTATTATTGGCTCACCATGGAACGAGATTGCATTAGCTTTGTGGGCAAGTGTCATCAATCCCAGGTACACGGAGACTTGATTCATTCTCCGCCATCTGAGCTGCATACAATGTCCGTTCCTTGGCCCTTTGTTGCTTGGGGTATAGATGTCATCAGACCAATCGAGCCAGCAGCATCCAATGGGCACAGGTTTATTCTGGTGGCCATCGATTATTTCACTAAGTGGGTTGAAGCTATGACCTTCAAATCTGTGACCAAGAAAGCAGTGATTGACTTTGTTCACTCGAACATCATTTGTCGGTTCGGAATTCCAAAGGTAATCATCTTGGACAATGGGGCCAATCTTAATAGCCATTCGATGAAGGAAGTATGCCAGCAGTTCAAGATTATGCATCGAAATTCCACTCCGTATCGTCCTAAGGCAAATGGAGCGGTTGAGGCGGCCAACAAGAACATAAAGAAGATACTTCGAAAGATGGTGCAAGGTTCTAGGCAATGGCATGAAAAGCTGCCTTTTGCTTTACTGGTTTATCACACTACTGTTCGCACTTCAGTGGGTGCAACTCCTTATTTGTTGGTATATGGTACTGAAGCAGTGATACCCGCGGAGGTTGAGATTCCATCCCTTCGAATTGTCGCTGAAGCAGAGATTGATAATGATGAGTGGGTCAAAACCCGATTGGAGCAATTAAGTCTGATTGATGAGAAAAGACTGGCAGCAGTATGTCATGGCCAGTTGTATCAAAAGAGTTGCAAGAGCATACAAAGAGAAGGTGCGTCCCCGAAAATTTGAAGTGGGTCAGCAAGTATTGAAACGCATCCTTCCACATCAGGCTGAAGCAAAAGGCAAGTTTGCCCCAAATTGGCAGGGGCCGTTCATTGTAACGAGAGTGTTGTCCAATGGTGCTTTGTACTTAACAGATATAGAAGGCAAATGTGTAGATATGGCTATCAATTCTGATGCGGTCAAAAGATATTATGTATGATTTCTTTGGTTTGACTAAATTTTTTGTTTGTACTTGGCATGTTTTGAAGATTGGAATGCGAAGGCATTTTATTCTGCTATCTAAACACTTTACCCTTTGTTACCCCTTTGAGCCTTATTTATTTTCTTTCATATCCCTCTTTTGGAATCAGAACCAGAGTTTAGAAATACAGATACAGAATAAAAAGAAAAAGAGAAAAGAGGAAAAGAGTGAAAAATAGGAAAAGAGTAAAGAAGAGAAAAGAAAAGAAAAAAGAAAAAAAAGAAAAAAAAAGAGAAAAGTACAAAAACAAAGCAATTCCTATTTCATGAACTACGTTCGACCTGATTCCTTTTAAGGATACGTAGGCAGCCTCATAATTCGGTCCCATCAAAATAAAGTTCAAAAGCCCCCAAGCAAAGAAACTAGCGCAGAAGTTGCAGTTTTGTAAAAGATCTGATCCCAAAAGTTGTAATTCTGAACCCATTCAAGTCGTTTTGAGCCTTTATGATATCCTTTCTTTCTAACCCTACCCAAAAGCTCACATTACGGTCCAAAGAAAGACCTTCCGATCAAACTTTGAGGGATGCCAAGTCAAGCAAGTTAAAAGTACGATTCACATCAGGATGCCAAGTCAAGCAAGTTAGAAGTATGATTCACACCAGGGGCAACACTCCATTCTGCGTAGGAAAAATGAATAAATGACAGAGTCTTATTAGTGAAAACCCTCACGGGCACTGTAAGCCGACGGAAAGCTGAGAGAAATTAAAATGAGTGAGTCTTATTGGTGAAAACCTCACGGGCACCGTAAGGCGACGGTGAGTTGAGAGATGAATAAATAAGAGAGGTTTGTTGGTGAAAACCCTTCAGGGCGCCACAAGCCGGATAAGGTTGTTGACTTTGCAAAGGAATTGGGAACCCCAGGCATAAAGTGTGAAGACTGAAAGGTGATTGATTGAACGGACTAGGCTGATTAATCCAAAATGCATGTCATGATCATTGATGCCAGCAGCCTCACTCAGATAAGTCTCTTTTCCTTTTCTTCCTCAAACGGTCTTCCTGTTTGGAATTTTCTTCTTTATTCCTGACTCTCGAAGTCGTTGCATTTAATTTCCTTTTGGGTCTACTTCTCTAAGGCTTTTCCAATGTTAACCTTGTTAAGCAAGTAATAGAGGATTTCAAAGCTTATTACCAACTTCCAAATTGCACAAACCAAAGTGCGGCCAAAGCATACCGGAAATACCATGATGCAAAATGAAAAACAGGGTGTTAGCATTAGTGCAAGTGGTCGAGTGGTTTCGCGAATTTTGAAAATGCAGAGGTTCGGATTGGAAACACAGAATTGTCAAAACAACAGTTTGAGTATAGGTCACTCAAGTCATTCAGGGTTCTGTGGTTAAGGTTCAATCAAAAGGTGAAACAATTCTTTGCCAGTCGGATGCAGCTGAGCAGAACAAAGCATGGCAATGGAAAGGCCACCTTCAGCAAGAATGCCGCAAACTAACCACCATATTTTCAAACTGATAAGATTTTTCTTTGATTGAAAGAGGGGCAGGAAATTTTGTTTGTTCCGAAGGAACCCTCCGTGAGGAAAGCAGGTGTCAGACAGGTTCGACCGTAAGTTTTCAGGACCCTCCTGGATAATGGGATTTAATTTCAAGTTTTCAGGACCCTCCCGGACAATGGGACTTAGTTTTAAGACCTTCATTAGATAATGAGATTTAGCATAAGTTTCACCTTTAGGAAGTTGAATTTAGCTCTGAAGTTTTCACTCTTAAGATGAGATTTCATTTTAATTTTTAGGGCCCTCCTGGATAATGGGATTTAGCTTTTGAGTTCTTATAGCTCTTTTGATAACAAGAGTCGGTTAATACTCACAGATGTTCCCAATATCAAACTGGGGCAGAAAAATTTCTTTTGTTTTGTCTGTTTTGTTGTAATTAGGCACCCACCTGGACAACAAGGGAATGCAGTTCAAGTTTCAAGTGGAAAGCAGTTCAAGTTTCAGCAATCAGGCGCCCACCTGGAGAACAAGGGAAAGCAGCTCAAGTTTCAAGGGAAAGCAGTTCAAGTTTAGCAATCAGGCGCCCACCTAGAGAACAAGGGAAGACAGTTCAAGTTTCAAGGGAAAGTAGTTTCAAAGGAAGACAGTTCAAGCTTCAGCAATCAAGCGCCCACTTGGAGAACAAGGGAAAACAGCTCAAGTTTCAAGGGAAAGCAGTTCAAGTTTTGGCAATCAGGCGCCCACCTGGACAACAAGGGAAGACTGTTCAAGTTTCAAGGGAAAACAGCTCAAGTTTCAAGGGAAAGCAGTTCGAGTTTCAGCCATCAGGCGCCCACCTGGTAAACAAGGGAAAACAGCTCAAGTTTCAAGGGAACACAGTTCGAGTTTTAGCAATCAGGCGCCCACCTGGAAAACAAGGGAAGACAGTTCAAGTTTCAAGCGAAATCAGTTTCGAAGGAGGACAATTCAAGTTCCAGTAATCCGGCGCCCACCTGGATAATAAGGGAAAACAGTTCAAGTTTCAAAAGAAAGCGGTTCCAAATTCAAAGGAAGACAGTTCAAGTTTCGGCAGTCAGGCACCCACCTGGAGAACAAGGGAAAGCAGTTCGAGTTTCAAGGGAAAGCAGTTCAAGTTTTGGAAATTAGGCGCCCACCTGGAAAACAAGGGAATTCATTTCAGAATGCAATTCAAGTCAGCAACAAAGGAACCTCACCTGGAGAGTACGAGTCAACAGTTCAAGATGCACCACAGAGCCGCAGAAACTGCAAGATCAAGTTTGAAGATATGTAGATAGGATTCTTGTAATTCATAGATCATAGTTTAGTCTAGCTTCTTTTATTTTGTCTTGGTGTAATAAGGAGTTCAGCAAGCAGTAGCAGCAGCAGCAGCAGTGAAATCACAGCTTCCCGGTAGTCCCCGCTACCAAAACTTGCCGAACTACACTGACCTAATTCCTTTAAAGTCAAGGATATGTAGCCAACCTCGGAAGCAAGGTTCGGTCAAATCTATCAAAAAATGCTTCCCACAGAGTATTCAAACGGGCAAAAATTGCTCGTATCCGCTCATTTTATCTTTGCACGAAAACTTTTCGTGTTTCAGAGCAAAGAGGGGCAGCTGCGAGCACGTGATTTTGCCCTATATGAAATACTCCTACAAATTAAAGAAATAAAATTTTCCCAATTATTTTCAATTTTATAGGATTTTTGTAGGAATTTGTGTTAATCGTTTGCATTTTTTGTGTATGTTCATTTTTATTAAAATCATGAAAAATACAAAAATACCATGCATTGCATTTAGATTTTGTTTCCACATTTTTAGGATTAATTAAGTTAATTAATTGTTTTATTAAAATAAAAATCACAAAATGGTTCATTTTCGCATTTTTAGCTTTAATTTTAGATTAGTAGTTTTCTCTTTTAATTTGGGATCAACTAATTTTTATAAATATTATAGTTGGATAATTAGTTTAATTTCACAACTTAGATTAATTTAGAGTTTAATTTAGGATTTTTATTAATTAAAGAAAATAAAAGGGAAGCAATAGAAAAAGGTTTTAAAAAAAATAAAAAGACGGCTTAAATTAAGTGTTTAAATCAGGCCAATTTGCACCCAAATTTCCCCAATCCAGCCCAAATCTTACCCCAATTCAGCATTAGACCCAGCCCAATGCCCCATACCCGGTCCAACCAGCCCCGTCTAAACCAAAACGACCCCGTTTCGCCCGTCTTTGATCACAACCGTTGGATCCTAGTGATCCAACGGTTCGGAACTAACTACCTCCTCAGTATAAAACTGTCCAAATGCCCCCCATACCCATTCGACCCCCCCATTCCATCTCTATCAACCTAAAGACCAAACCCTAGCCGCCCCAAGTTCCTTAGTCGGCTCCGCCTTGTTCCGCCGCCGGAAATTGCCTCACGGCGGCGGACCATCTCCAAACACCACCAAAATTACACCACATAATCTCTTTGTCCTCCTCTTTCCGAATCTCCCAATTATTCTTCCAAAACCCTTACCAAATCCCTCAAATCTTAGATCTGAGATTGATACCCAAAACCCTAGTTCGCCCAAACCACCCCAAAACCTCACCAGGCCATCTCTCCACTCCCCTCACCCCTAATATCCTGATGTTTTGCCCAAAAGGCCTCTTAAACTGGAGCAATTTCAAATCGAAAATCTGGAAAGAGAGGAAAAAGAAAGATAAACCTAAAAGCCTCTACTGAAGTTCAAATGGTTCATACCTACATGAGTCATTTGCTCTCAACAGGAGTATTTGATTTATGTAGGTTTGATTCATTTTCAAACCTGCCCTAACCATGTCCAAGCTCCCGCCAGGTTCTCCGAGTCTCAACTGGTATAGGTAATTTCTTGTTTGGTTTCTTTTCTCGACCATTTTTCTTTTCATTGATTGATTTCTTCGTGTGGTTGTTCTGTTTGTAGTTGCATGATTTAGGGTTTTTATTTTTTTAAAATTGTTTGTTTACTTCTGTGTTTAAACATTGAGGTTAGTCGGTAGTTTTATGGTGATTTGTACATATTTTTCAATTACTAGTTGGTCAGTTCTGCTGCGGCTAGGGTCTGTCTAAATTGGTTTAGCTTGTGTCTAGTCGAGTTCATTTTAGAATCAGCATGTTAGTTTATTGTTGTGATTCAATTCCCTGTTAATGGCAGTATTAATTGGTTCAGTAGGTTCAAATCTTAGAAAAATGGCTCATTTATTGGTTAGTTCATGCTAATGTTAGGTTCAAATATTTAAGTGTTATGTCATTTCTGATTTCAGCTTAATGATTAATCTATTTAGGTTTAGGGTTAATTTAAGATTTAATTGCATGAATATTTTGGTCCTTTCAATCTGTGATTTGTGCCAATCTTGGTCTTTGTTTTGTTAGTTCTGATTTGTGAACCAAGTGAAGTTTAGGGGGTTCAATAGATAAATGAAAAGCTTAAGGGGGTAATTTGGGAGTTAGAAATGAGAATTTTCAGATAAGGTATCTGGAATGTTCTGGGGCATGGACAACTGGCGTTATTCTGCCAGTACAAGTTGCTGAAGCCAATTAGAAATGGCCAGATGTCCAATTGCTGTTAAAAGAAAGATGCTTTGTGAGGGGTGTTTTCGAGAAAGTTATTCCTTGACTTGGAAGGCACACAACAAATTTCTGATGTATAAATAGGGCACTCTCCTCACTCTCTGGGGACGAAAAAAACAGACCCTTAAAAATCTTTCTAAAAGAAAAACAGAGCCTCTTCTATCTTTTCTTTTGGTGACAAAGTTTAACAATCTTTCTTGGTATTTCTGGGTTTTGAGCTCTTAGGATTTGATATTGAAGCTGGGTATTGATTATTACTGACATCTCTCTGCTGCTGAACTATCTACTTCTATTTGGTATTTTGGAGCAATCTTTAAGCAATTAGGTACATATCTCATTTTGTATTTAAGTATCTCCAAATCTGATTTGATATGAGTGCAATAGACTTTTGTTTGTTGATGTTCTTCATATAATGAGATCCATTTCCACGAATGCAATAGCAGTTGAGATTTCTTTAACTATGTGATTCTTTGTCAAGTTTCAGTGTTTCCATGTCATGTTAAACATGTTGACTCGTGTGTCAAACATGTTACTTGTCATTTAGGTTACGTATACTGTTTTGTGTCATTCTGGACTAATATTTTGCATCTATTGGCTGAGTGTATATGGCAATGTTACTGATAACACATATGAAGCCATGCTCTTGGTGGGTCTGATCTTTGACATGGTCAGATCCATGGGAATCAAAGCTAAAATGGAAGTTTTGGGTGTATCCAGCAGCCTCGGAGAGATGACTGGCTGAAGTTTTTTTTTATCGCAGTCGTTAGTTTAGTTGTTCTGATAGGTTGTTTTAAGTTTATCTATCATTTCATAGACCAAGTTTTATTCCTTGTGTTTAGTCCTAGTCGGTTGATTAACGGTTCATAATCTGTGGATTATAGCCAAAGAAAGTGTAAAACTGCAATAGGGATAGATTCTGATATGTATGTGTTGGGACAATCAGCAATGAGTAGCTTAATGGTTCATCTTTCATGTGTTGGTTCCATTTGGAAGTCTAGGGATGACTGTATGATTTCACTGGCCTGTCTTTTGGTTGTGATGGTGATGTTGGCCATGATGCCTTTTCTTATTTTCAAACTTTGAAGTTTAAGTCTATGCATTAGCAAGGTTTGTTTGACGATCAATTCCCGAGTCATGTTTAGATTATTTTTCAGGATTGCAATTATGGTCGAAATGCCTACATGATTGATCTTAACGCACTAGTGCTTGGATTAGGCTAGTTTAGATTATTATATGAATTACTCATGACGTTTTAATAAATAGAAAGGCTGCAGAATAAAGTGTTTCAACATTTGTGGTTTTCTTTTAAATTTGTGCAAAAGGCTGTCTCAGTAGGTTATAATGTTGAATGACATTCCTTAAAAATGGCCAGGCCTGTTGAGTGGCCCAAACGAGGTTGCCTGGTCCAAACCAGGCTCGTGTGCCTCAGGCCCCCTTTTGTTTTCATTTTCTGGATTCACTTCCAAAGCCCAGGTCTTCCCCCCCCCCCCCTTTTCTTTATTTTCATCAATCGTGGTCGTTTAATTTTTAAAGGCTTGAGGGACTTGTCCGCTGGCCCATTTCTTTTTTATAACCAATTGCCCAATGTGTTATTTCAAGTATACCTGTATTAGATTAAACTTTCCTACCCCTAATAGTTATATATTAAGTTCAAACCACTTGTAGGTAAGAACATCCTTAGGCCCAATTAAGTATACTTCTTAAAAAATAGATCGAGGTGTGCCATCCATAATTAGATCACCCCATGGCCCTCATAAATATTATAACTTAGATATTAAAATGAATATTCGTAGTTTGCTTTAGGCACGTTAATATATCATCATGATTGTGTACACGTTCGCGTGACATAACTACGATTCTAAAAACAAATCGGAGTATGCGTTCGCGCAAATCCGACCAAACTTTCTTAATAATAATAAAGCGTTATTAATTGTGGACAAGTTCACAGGACATAATTTTTGATGCGCCAAACAAATGGGTACACGTATGCTTGACCTGTTTTAAGGTAATTTCTTAATTAAAAGAGGCAAATGCACATAGGTTCTAACATGAGTAATTAGATAATTTAGCTAAGCCAAGTATGATCAAAGCGACCGTGCTAGAACCACGGAACCCAGCAATGCCTAACACCATCTCCCGGGTTAACAGAATTCCTTTACCTGGATTTCTGTGTTTCGCAGACATTAAATCAGAGTCAAATCTCCTCGATTCGGGATTCTAAACCGGTGACTTGGAACACCATAAACTATCCTAAGTGGCGACTCTGATCTTAAATAATAATCCCATTTCAATTGTCACTTAAATTGAAAAAACTCCCTTATACCCCCTTCCGGGTGTAGTAAAAAGGAGGCGTGACACTCATTTTATTTTGTGATATGAGTTCGAAAGATGAAACTTAGTTAAGAAGCATGTACGAGAAACGGAGTTTCAGGATTGATTACAGGATGTTGTTAAGCTGTTATATGCAGATTTGGAAATCTTTTGGAAAATTTGTTTATTCATAAGTAGAACTGATGTCGTTTTCCTATTCTGGGTTCAGGCTGTATAAATGATATCAAAAAAAGTTGTTGTTTAGTTATTCATAAATGGATGATATGACCTTGAATTTGGATGATATGAATTCATGCTTAGATTTGGTTTAATTATCTTTCTTTATTTCCAATTATGCAAAAAAATCACTAGTTTGGGATTACTGTAGTGTTGTTTTCAAAGGTCATTGGGCCTGTTAATTGGCCTAACAAGGCTGCATGCCCAATTTGGGGCCAAATGGTTCCCACACTGAATCATCATTTGGATTTATTTGCAGGCCCAGAATTGTTTGCAATAGATCTGGTTGAGTTTTGAACGTGAGTATTTCCTCATGTGTAACTCAGCATATTGTGAAACCAATTATTAGCCATCTTAGTAATTAAGTAAATCCATCGGAGGCATTTATCAACTCCTAAATTCGGCAGTCTCATGTCAACTAATCCTAAGTTAATAATTCATAATTAATTAATCTTTCCACTAATTCTTGGGCCACCAGTTTAGGATGTGAAGTAATTGTCTAAATAGTAGAACAGTTTCATAAGCAACAAAGGCGTTTGAACTCCTATTGTTTGATTCCATAAGCTCTTGACCTTCACACATAATCTCAAAACATAGGAAGAATTAATTCATGAACAATCGTAGTTGCTTTAGGCGCGATTAATAATAAATCATCGTGACTATGGGTACGGTTCCCGTGGCATGGTCACGATACATAAATCCCAATTCGAGTGTGCGTTTCATGTGGCTCGACCATAACTTCAAATAATAATAAAATCAACATGTTGTAGATCGTGGGTGCATTTCACGTGACGCTATTCATAATATGTAAAACAACAAACGAGTGCGCGACATCGCGACTTGTTCAAATACATTCCATAAATCCTAAAAGCAATTAAAATACTATTAAAAGCGGTTAGAAAGTTAAAAATGCGCAATAGATTTAAACATGTAATAAATCAGATAATTAAGTCAATTATTAATAGTTGAGGGATCGTGCTAAAACCACGGAACTCGGGAGTGCCTCACAACTACTCTCGGGTTAACAGAATTCCTTACCCGGTCTTCTGGTTTTGCGCACTTTAAAACAGAGTCAATTTTCCTCGATCTGAGATTTAAAATAAACCAGTGACTTGGGACACCATAAATTATTCCAAGTGGCGATCATGAATAAATAAATAATCCCATTTCGAATAATGTCACTTTAATTGGGAGAACTCCCTATTCCCTCGGAAGAAGGAGGTGTGACAAATGTTATATAGAATATTAATTTATATGGTAGTGTATAAATTATCTATTGATTAATCAAACTCTAACCGTCAGCATCCGTAATAGACAAATGGTGGTAATTAGTAGTGATTGTTGTAAGGTGATGATTTAGCGATGGTCAGAGCTGATGGAAAAGACTGGTGGTGGTGGTTCTGGCAATGGCATATGGTGGTTATACAATGGTGCCCATAGACGATAAATGTGTTGTGTGGATAACTATATTGTGGTGATTGATAATGATAGTGATTATACACTCAATGCTGGTGGTTATAGAGATTGTTGGTGATAGCGACTAGTTCTGAAGGTAGTTAGCAGTGATAATTGGTAACCATGGTTGTACGATGAAAAACTTGTGTTGTGTTCATTTTTGGAGATGGTTGGCGTATAAATAAATGGTTATTAGTAGTGGCTAATAACTGGTGTTGGTGTTCATTTTTTGGGGGTTCGGAATCAAAATGTGGTTCTTTTGGACTCAAAGAACCAAAATGTGTGGAAAAACAAACTGGATACAAAAATATGTATAAAGCCTTAGCAAAAAGCTTTATACCTTAACTGTCGTTTGCCCAGTTAAGTATAGCACCTTTAGCTAAGGTGCTATATATATATATTATGTGGTCCCACCAATAATTCTTCTAGGCTTAATTAATATAACAATAATTCAACTAGGTATAGTGCCTTAGCGCGCTATACCTGAAATAATTGTACCCCCCGAACTGATTTTTGCCTTATTTAAATAGGTTAAGGATTTTGTAAAAATCCATTCATAAATATTTTCAAGTCTTCTGAAATATTTTTTCGTTAAGTTATTTTGTATTTTGTCATAATGTCTGAAGAATGAAGAATTAGGGTTTCATTATATTGGGGGGTTGAGGTTGTGGTGGCGAATGACTCAGTAAGCTATAGTTTATCTCCACAGTATCATGTTAAGTTGCCACTTACAATGGAGTACGATACATTGGTATCGTTGTTATGTAAAAAAATGAGTGTGAGCAAACGTTCGGTGAATATTAAAGTAACCGAAAGATATCCGTATTCTGTGACTCCGTAAGGGGCTGCTTGTTATGCTGAGTTTAACATCGAAGACGATGAAACTTTAAGAGATTTTTTGAGGACTCCGGATGAATATCGAAAATTTCTTGTGATAAAACTGTTGGAATTGTACGTCAAGGCTGAAGGCGGTGCGGATGTCATTCAAGCAGATGGTGGAGAGGTTTGTTGAAAGGGCTAGAGGTGCATCGTCATTGATGGAAATGGGTGTTGAATTTATGCTAATACCAATGAAAAGATTTGAGAAATAAAGGAGACGAGCACATTGGCATTCATATTTACAATATTGCAATGAGCGAAATATTTTTGAAGTTCGCACCGCTATCCATCAAAATCGGGGGAATAATACACACACCATAAATGAAGCCAGAAGGTTATGCTCTTGTGGGAAATGGTCCATCTACCATATGCCGTGCTCATATGCCATGACGTGCTTTCAATATAAAGGTTTCGCGGCAACCAGATACATTGATAAAGAATATAGTATTGTTGCATACCTATATTGGACAGTTGCAGCGAGTGGGTGCTGAGCATTATTGGCCTCCGGAACCATTTAAAATGGTGTGTAGCAAGGAGTATTTGCGTCAGCGACAAGTTCAAAAAAGAACGTGTATACGGAACCAATGGATGTTGGTGATACCGTTTATGCGCATAAATATGGCATATGCTCGCAAACAGGACACGACCGTCCTAAATGTCCTTCAGCTAGTTTGGGTAGCAGTGATAATTCAGCTCCAGGTGGAAGTTCATCCAATGTGCCCAATTACCAAGGATACTCGTAGTGTTTTATTTCAATAATTTGTTGTAATAAGTGTATTTACATGTTCATCTTATTGAATGTATGAAATAAAATTATGTTATAATCATGAAAAAAATTGACTAGTTTTACCTGCAGCAGCGGCAAAAATTCGGCAACGTCGCACTGGGTGCCCATGCTAGCCCAGCACATCTGCATGTACAAGTAACCAAGAACAGTTGAACCCTAGCTGTAAAGAGGTAAATCATCTAGCAGCTCAAGATGATGAAGAAATCTCAAACTGACTAAGTTTCCCGAAGTGTTTGGGAACAATACCCCTCCAAACATAAGCAACATCAACAATCTCGTGTGCCGATTAATATGAAGATCCGGTGTATCATCCGTATTGTCCGCATGCATCGCCTCAAAATGCATCCGGACGGGCGTCAACTGCACGCGATTAGCCCCAATCAATGCAGCATCATCCGCTGGCTGGAAACCGGTGAGCCACTACAACATCTCCAAGTAATGCACTCCCGTATAATCTCTGATAGCATACGGTAAAGCTACAGGATGACCATCAACTGGCAACCCATACAGAACTTCTACGTCTTGAAGCATGATAGTGGCCTCGCTAATGGATAAATGAAATGCGTGCGTCTACGGCCGCCACTGCTCAATCAAAGCCGTGATCAACGATCAATCCAGCTGCAACCGGCCGATCTCAATAATCCTATTGAAACCCGCATCCTGAAGGCGTCTGACTATACGGGGATAGAGATGGTGGGCCTTAAGAAAGTCTCATATGTCGTCTACTCGTCTAGCACGGAATGTCTTGGCCAATAACTACCCCTCCCATATGTACGAAGACCTATGCTCGGCTGTAGCAACAGTAGCTCTAGCAAGGCAGGTCCGGGATGCACATGCGGAACCTCCATGACGACTACTGTAAATTGAACAATATTAATTAAAGTATTTTTTTTATTGCATGTTGTAATATCTTTAATATTAAAATTATTCGATATTGTTACTATATTGTTAATTAGGCTTATATATTTTCTATATTATAATTTTATATTTTATATGTTAGTTTATCATTTTATATTTTTATTTGTTACTCACCTATTTGTGCTATAATAAAATTAAATAATTAAGTTTCATAACTATACAGGATTTAATTATTAAATATTCACATAACAATACTTAGTTTGAGTCCAAATAAACCATATTATGGTTCCGGACTCAATATTTGAAGCCCAGTAGCGCCAAGGAATCTAATGTTCTTCTGTTCATTATGAGAAAAATTTCAAATTTATCACTCAATAGGTCTATTATTTAATATGTTAGTTAATTATTTTATATGTTATTTTATCATTTGATATGTTTGTTTGTTACTCACTTTGATGACCCAAAAGGTCATCTTATGTTTTAGAACTCGATTCTGTATTTTAAGGCCTTTAAAATCCCATTTTTACCCTCCCCGGTTTGCGTGCGCAGTCCAGGCATGTTTTCGGAAAGCTTTTATGTAGAAAGTTGATAAAAATAATAATTTTTGCCTTTAAAAGTTGATTTAGTTGACTTCGGTCAATGTTTTGAGTAAACGGATCCAGACTCGTGTTTTGACAGTTCCGGTGGGTCCGTATTGAAATATGGGACCTGGGCATATGTCCGGAATCGAGTTTCGAGGTCCCTAGCTCGAGATATGAATTTTTGATGAAAATAGAAAGACTAAAAATCTAAAGGGTTTAAGAATTCTATTAATGTTTGATCTCGTTGGTATCAGGCCCGTATTTTGGTTTCGAAGCCCGGTACAGGTGCATTATGATATTTAGGACTTGTCTGTAAAATTTGGTGAGAAACGGAGTTGGTTTGACGTAATTCGGACATCCTGTTGTGAAAATAGAGGTTTTAAAGCTTTCTTGAAAATTTCATTCAATCTGGTGCTAAATTCGTAGTTCTAAGTGTTATTTTGGTACTTTGATCGCACGACAAGTTCGTATGATATTTTAGGGCTTGTGTGCGTGTTTGGTTTGGAGCCCCGAGGGCTCAGGTGAGTTTCGGATAGGCTAGGGGATGTTTTGAACTTAGAAAATCTGGTATTTTTGCTACAGCAGCTGTTCTGGTGTGTCCTTCTTCGCATTCACAAAGATATTCGCGCGAACGCGAAAGGCAGGCTGGTCAGGGTGAGTTTTCTTCTTAACGCGAAGGCCTGGTCGCGAACGCGGAGCTATAGGGGCTTTACCCTTCACGAACGCGACTGGCTCATCGCGAACGCTAAGCATTTAGGGACCTGGAGGAAGGGTCAGTCGCTTTTCATCACAAACACGAGCAAGGACTCGCGAACGCGAAGGCAAGGGGGGCATAACCTTCGCAAACACGATGGGAGTTTCACGATCGCCCAGTTCATAAACAGTCCCAAATCGGGACTTAGGTCATTGTTTCAAATTTTCAAAACTAAACGGCCTAGAGGCGATTTTCAAAAGACAATTTCTTCCCCAAAGTGTTGGTAAGTGATTCTAAACCACTTTCTTTCAATTACCTTGCATTTCATGAAATTTCAACCTAAAATCTAGTGTGTTCATGGTAGAATTGGGGGTTTTTGGGTAGAAACAAGGGATTTGAGAAATTGGGGATTTAGACCTCGAATTGGGGTCGGATTCCAAAACCAATTGTATATCCGGGCTCGGGGGTGAATGGGTAAATGGATTTTGGTCCGAACCTTGGGTTTTGACCAAGCGGGCCCGAGTTCGGTTTTTGACTTGTTGGGAAAGTTTGAGTAAACTAAATTTATGCATTGTAGTTGGTTTATTTAGCAATAATTGATGTTATTGAGTTAATTGCGGTTAGATACGAGTGTTTGGAGGTGGATACCAGAGGGAAAGCGGTAATTGAGGATTGAGTGGCCCGCGGAGCGAGGTAAGTGTTGTGTCTAACTTTGACTCGAGGGATTAGGAACCCTTGACTTATTTCCTATATGAAATCCATGTGAGCGGTGTATAGGTGAGGTGACGAGTACCTATGCACCGCTAATTTATCTGTTTTGCCTGTTTTCTTCCCGTTCTTCGTATATTGTCTTTTCTTGCCTTGACTGTTGTATGCTTTACTTGCAATTCCATGCATAATTGCTACTTGTTAGACATTGTATCTCTTGTTGAAAGTATTTGTTCTTTCATAGCTTCGTCGTCTCCTAATATTTGTTTGAGTTAGTTATTGGTACTTTCAAGGCATATTATGGATTGGTCTCGCTGAGTAGTATTACTAGTGTAAAGTCTCATAGTGCATAATCTTTCTCAATGCTTTGGTTTGAAGTTGAGCCTTGTGAAGAGTTATGTGATTTGAATTGTGTAATTTCTGTACTTGCTGAGTAAATGATATTGATACGGTGGGATCGGGTTGTACGCCGTAACAGGTGCAATAAGGGTGGATTGTGGTGAAATAAGGGTGAACTATGATTTGATTATTATGATACGGTGGGATCAGGTTGCACCCCGCAACAGGTGTAATAAGGGTGAACTATGATTGTGACTATTGGGATATGGTGGGATTGGGTTGCACGCCGCAACAATCTTTATGCTGATGTTTTCCTTGCGTTAGCTAAACGGTAGTCTTAAACCGTAATTAAGGATTGCTTATAGCTGAGCACTGATGATATGTTTCGAGAACTGTATTCATTCCTAGCAAGTTACTGCTTTATTTTATCATGTCCTTCTTTTTGCTTTTATTATACACTGTATGCAGGTTATATTGTAAATGCCCCGCCATAGCCTCGTCACTACCTCATCGAGGTTAGGCTCGGCACTTACCAGTACATGGGGTCGGTTGTACTGATACTGCACTCTGCACTTTCTATGCAGATTTTGGAGTAGGTAGTGGCTAATCGAGAGGTTGGTTGCAGATTTTTACAACTAGGAGACCCAAGGTAGTCCTGCTAGCGTCCGCAGGCTCTGGCGTCCCCTTCTATGCTCCTACATTTACTGTTTTTACTTCCCTTCATAAACAGTTGTATCTTTTTTCGAACAAATGTTTGAAGCAAATTTTAGTGTGTTCGTGCATTGTGACACCAGATCCTGGGTAGTAATAGTAATAGTAATATTATTGGTATTAGTATATAAATAAAAAGGCTTTTTACTTACTTTCGCATTTATTTTTACTGGTTTAGCTTGTTTATTGTTAATCATTGAAACGTGAAGGATTTGGCTAGTTAAAACTCTAACGTTGGCTTTCCTAGCAAGTGTAATGTTAGGCGCCATCATCGTCCCGATAGTGGGGATTCCGGTTCATGACAAGTTGGTATTAGAGAACTAGGTTGCCTAGGTCTCACAATTCACGAACAAGCTTAGTAGAGTTTGAGGGATCGGTACGGAGACGTTTGTGCTTATCCCCCAAAGGCTACAGAGTTAAGGAACAATTTCACTTCTGTTGTTCTCTGTCGTGCGATTTTGTCCTCTCAATGTTAATTGAACTCTCTACTCTTGTTCTTTCACAGATGGCGAGAACACGTACCGCTAATTCAGCTGAGCAGCAGCCAGAGCCCCTAGTGGCAGCTCCTACGAGGGGCAGGGCTCAGCCTAGAGCTCGAGCAGCAACACCAGCGGTGGAACCTCAGGTAGAGTTTGATGAGGAGGCTCCAGCCCAGACTATTCTAGCAGGGCCAACTCAAGTTCCAGAGGGGTTCATTGCTACCCCAGTACTTCAAGATGCTTTGGTCCGTCTAGTGGGCCTCATGGAGAGTGTGGCATAGGCCGGCACATTTACGGTAGCACCAGTCGTCTCTCAGGCTGGGGGAGGAGCACAGACTCCCGCTACCCACACTCTGGAGCAGATGGCTCCTCAGTTTCAGACTCCAGCATCTCAGCCCATTGGGGTAGTTCCGCCGGGTGTTGCAGCACAGACCGGTGATGGATCGGCTATGTCTTTTGAGGCTTTGTGGAGATTGGATAGGTTTACCAAGCTTTTCCTGGTCCACTATAGCGGTGCATCTTTAGAGGATCCCCAGGACTATCTGGACAGCTATCACGAGGTGTTATGGAACATGGGGATAGTGGAGGGTCGACTTTGCTGCTTTTCATCTATCGGGATCCACCAAGAAATGGTGAAGGGATTATATGTTGGCCAGACCAGCTGGGTCGCCGGCTCTTACTTGGGACCAATTCTCTCAGATATTTCTTGAGAAGTATCTTCCTATCACTCAAAGAAAGGACTATCGGAGCCAGTTCGAGCGTCTGCAGCAGGGTTCTATGACTGTCACTTAGTACGAGACTCGATCTATGGAACTGGACCGTCATACTATTCTCCTGCTTCCTACCGAGAGTGAGAGAGAGAGGGTGATGAGGTTTATTGAGGGACTCACTCAGCCTATCAGACTGCAGATGGCTAAGGAGACTGGGAGTGAGATTTCTTTCCAGGATGCAGCCAATGTTGCCAGGCGAGTTGAGATGGTTTTAGCTTAGGGAAATGGTCAAGGGTCTGACAAGAGGCTGTGTCACTCCAGTGGATTTAGTGGGGATTCATCTAGAGGTCGAGGTACTTTTGTTAGAGCCCATCCTCCCAGGCCGTTTCATTCAGCACTCCAGGCATCCCATGGTGCTTTAGGTGGTCGTGGTCCTCACATGCATTATTTGGATCAGCTAGCATACAGTGCACCACCAGCTCCTATCAGTACACCTCCTATTTAGAGTTATTACCGTGTCAGCCGGCCCGTCTGGGTCAGTCTCAGTTTCCACGGCCATATTATTAGGATGGATGTTTCGAGTGTGGTGGCTATAGTTATATCAGGAGGACCTGTCCGAGATTATTGGGCATTTCGCTACAACAGCAAAGTTCTCGTGCCATGATTTCGGCATTGGGTGCGCCACCACCCGCGCAGCCAGCCAGAGGTAGGGGCTAGAGAGCCAGAGGTAGAGGTCAGGCTGATAGAGGTGGAGGTCAGGCCGTTAGAGGAGGAGGCCAGGCCGCTAGAGGCGGAGGCCAGGCCGCTAGAGGCGGAGGCCAGGCCGCTAGAGGCGGAGGCCAGCCAGCAGGAAGTCGTCCTAGAGATATGGTTCAGAGTAGTGGGGCCCAGCCCCGATGTTATGCTTTTCCAGCCAGGCTTGAGGCTGAGTCATCCGATGCTGTTATCACAGGTACTGTTTTAGTTTGCAGTAGAGATACTTCAGTTCTTTTTAATCCAGGGTCTACCTACTCCTATGTGTCATCTTACTTTGCTTCATATTTGGTTGTGCCCTGTGATTCCTTAAGTGCTCATGTATATGTGTCCACACTTGTGGGGGATTCTATTATTGTATATCGTGTCTATTGTTCGTGTGTGGTTATTACTTGGGTGTTGAGACTAGTGTAGATCTCCTACTTCTCGATGTGGTCGATTTTGATGTCATTTTGGGGGTAGATTGGCTGTCCCCTTATCATGCTATATTGGACTGTCATGTCAAGACAGTGACCTTAGCCTTGCCGAGGTTGCCTCGATTAAAGAGGAGGGGACTCCTGGTCATTCTACCAGCAGGGTTATCTTTTATATGAAGGCTCGACGTATGGTCGAGAAGGGGTGTAGCTTATTTGGCTTATGTCCGCGACTCTAGTGCGAAGGTTCCTTCCATGGGTTCGGTACCATTTGTTCGAGAGTTTCCACAGGTATTTCGTGCAGACCTTTCGGGGATGCCACCCGACAGGGATATTGACTTCTGTATTGATTTGGTTCCGGGCACTCAGCCCATTTCTATTCCGTCATATCGTATGGCCCAGCTAGAGTTGAAGGAGTTGAAGGAGCAGTTGCAAGATTTTCTTGATAAGGGCTTTATTAGACCTAGTGTCTCGCCTTGGGGTGCGCCCATGTTGTTTGTAAAGAAGAAGGATGGATCAACGAGGATGTGGATAGATTACCGGCAGTTAAACAAAGTTACCATCAAGAACAAGTATCCATTGCCGAGGATTGACGACTTATTTGATAAGCTTCAGGGTGCCAAGGTGTTTTCGAAGTTCAATTTGAGATCTAGCTACCATCAGTTAAGGGTTAGGGCATCCGATGTCCCTAAGACAGCTTTTCGGACTCGGTATGGGCATTATGAGTTCTAGTAATGTCATTCGGCCTGACAAATGCCCCAGCAGCACTCATGGATTTGATGAACCGGGTGTTCAACCCCTATCTGGATTCCTTTGTGATTTTTTTTATTGATGATATCTTGATCTACTCCCACAGTAGAGAGGAGCATGAGCAACATCTTCGTATCGTTCTTCAGACTTTGAGAGACAGCTAGTTATATGCTAAGTTTTCAAAATGCGAGTTTTGGTTGAGTTCAGTTGCTTTCTTGGGTCACGTAGTATCAGCAGAGGGTATTCAGGTGCATCCTAAGAAGATTGAGGCAGTGAAGAACTAGCCTAGACCCACTACAGCCATAGAGATCCGTAGTTTCTTAGGATTGGCGGGTTATTACCGTCGTTTTGTGGAGGGGTTTCTCATCTATAGAAGCCCCTTTGACCAGGTTGACGCAGAAGGGTGCCCCATTCAGATGGTCGGACGAGTGTGAGGTGAGCTTTCAGAAGCTCAAGACAGCTTTGACTACGGCTCCGGTGTTGGTGTTGCCCACAGGTTCAGGGCCTTATACGGTATGTTGTGACACATCTCGCATTGGACTTGGTGCGGTATTGATGCAGGGTGGCAAGGTTATTGCATATGATTCACGGGAGCTAAAGGTTCACAAGAAGAATTATCATGTTCATGACTTGGAGTTGGCAGCCACTGTTCACGCGCTGAAGATTTGGAAGCACTATCTATACGGGGTGTCGTGTGAGGTGTTCACGGATCATAAGAGTTTGCAATATTTGTTCAAGCAAAAGGAGCTCAATTTGAGGCAGAGGAGGTGGTTGGAGCTATTGAAAGACTATGATATCACCATCGTGTATCATCCCGGGAAGGCCAATGTGGTGGCCGATGCTTTGAGTAGGAAGTCAGCTAGTATGGGCAGCATTGCGTATATTCCAGTCGGTGAGAGACTGCTTGCATTAGATGGTCAGGCCTTAGCCAATCAATTCGTGAGGTTGGATGTTTCAGAGCCCTGTCGTGTTTTAGCTTGCACAGTCACTCGGTCTTCTTTGTTTGAGCGCATCAGGGAGCGGCAGTATTATGATCCTCATTTGCTTGTCCTTAGGGACACAGTGTAGCACGGTGATGCCAAGCAGGTTACGGTTGGAGATGATGGTGTTTTGAGGATGCAGGGTTGTGTTTGTATGCCTACTGTGGATGGACTTCGTGAGTTGATTCTAGAGGAGGCCCACAGTTCCCGGTATTCTATTCACCCGAGGGCCGCCAAGATGTATCAGGACTTGTGGAAGCATTATTGGTAGAGGAGGAAGAAGAAGGATATTGTTGCATGTGTAGCTCGGTGTCTAAATTGTCAGCAAGTAAAGTACAAGCATCATAGACCTGGTGGTTTGCTTCAAAGGATAAAGATTCCTGAGTGGAAGTGGGAGCGTATCACTATGGATTTCGTTGTTGGACTCCCACGAACTCAGAAGAAGTTCGATGCAGTTTGGTTTATTATGCATAGACTGACCAAGTCAGCGCATTTCATTCCTGTGGCAATTACCTATACTTCAGAGCGGTTGGCTGAGATTTATATCTGTGAGATTGTTCGTCTTCGCGGTGTGCCCGTGTCTATCATTTCTGATCGAGGTACGCAACCTTATGAGGCATTATATGGTAGACGGTGTCGGTCACCGATGGGATGGTTTGAGCCGGGGGAGGCTCGGTTATTGGGTACAGATTTGGTACAGGATGCCTTGGATAAGGTTAAGATCATTCAGGATAGACTTCGCACAGCTCAATCCAGGAAGAAGAGTTATGCCGACCGTAGGGTTCGTGATGTGGCATTCATGGTTGGAGAGAGAGTGTTGCTTCGGGTATCACCCGTGAAGGGTGTAATGAGGTTTGGGAAGAAGGGCAAGTTAAGCCCTAGGTACATCGGGCCTTTTGAGATCCTCAAGCAAGTGGGAGAGGTGGCCTACAGACTTGCGTTGCCACTAGGCTTATCAGCGGGCCATCCAGTGTTTCATGTGTCCATGCTTCGGAAGTATCATGGTGATCCATCCCACGTGTTAGATTTCAGCACTGTCCAGTTGGACAAGGATTTGACCTACGAGTAGAAGCCGGTAGCTATTCTAGACCGACAGGTTCGTCAGTTGAGATCGAAGAGTTATACTTCAGTTCGGGTGCAGTGGAGAGGTCAGCCTACTGAGGCAACTACCTGGGAGTCCGAGTCCGATATGCGGAGCAAATATCCCCACCTTTTCACCAGCTCATGTACTTTTCGAGGACGAACGATTGTTTTAGAGGTGGAGAATGTGATGACCCAAAAGGTCATCTTATGTTTTAGAACTCGATTCTGTATTCTGAGGCCTTTAAAATCCCATTTTTACCCTCCTCAATTTGCGTGCACAGTCTAGGCGTGTTTCCGCATAGCTTTTATGTTGAAAGTTGATGAAAATTGATAAACTGAAAATCTAAAGGGTTTAAGAATTTGATTAATGTTTGATATCGTTGGCATCGGATCTATAATTTAGTTCCAGAGCCCGGTACAGGTTCATTATGATATTTAAGACTTATCTGTGAAATTTGGTGAGAAACAGAGTTGGTTTGACGTGAGTCGCGATCGCGTAAGCCTAGCAAGGCAGCTCTTCGTGAACGTGACAGTGTCCTCGCGAACGCGATGAATGAACACTATCGCCCAGTCCATAAACAATCCCAAATCGGGACTTAGGTCATTGTTTCAAATTTTTTCAAAAGCTAAACGGCCTAGAGGCGATTTTCAAAAGGCAATTTCTTCCCCAAAGTGTTGGTAAGTGATTCTAAACCACTTTCTTTCAATTACCCATTGCATTTCATGAAATTTCAACCTAAAATCTACTATGTTCATGGTAGAATTGGGGGTTTTTGGGTAGAAACTAGGAATTTGGGAAATGGGGATTTAGACCTCGAATTGGGGTCGGATTCCAAAACCAATATCCGGGCTCGGGGTGAATGAATAAATGGATTTTGGTCCGAACCTCGGGTTTTGACCAAGCAGGCCCGGGGTCGGTTTTTGACTTTTTGGGAAAGTTTGGAAAACTAAATCTATGCATTATAGTTGGTTCATTTAGCAATAATTGATGTTACTGGGTTCATTGTGGCTAGATACGAGTGGTTTGGAGGTGGATACTAGAGGAAAAACGGTAATTGAGTATCGAGTGGCCCGCGAAGCGAGGTAAGTGTTGTGTCTAACTTTAACTCAAGGGATTAGGATCCCTTGACTTATTTGGTATATGAAATCCATGTGAGCGGTGTATAGGTGGGGTGACGAGTACCTATGCGCCTCGTCACTACCTCGTCGAGGTTAGGCTCGGCACTTACCAGTACATGGGGTCAGTTGTACTAATACTTCACTCTACACTTTCTGTGCAGATTTTGGAGTAGGTAGTGGTTGATCGAGAGGTTGGTTGCAGATTTTTACAACTAGGAGACCCAAGGTAGTCTTGCTGGCGTCCGCATGCCCTGACGTCCCCTTCTATGCTCTTACATTTACTGTTTTTACTTCCCTTCATAAACAGTTGTATCTTCTTTCGAACAAATGTTTGCAGCAAATCTTAGTGTGTTCGTGGATTGTGACACCGGATTCTGGGTAGTAATAGTAATAGTAATAGTATTGGTATTAGTAAATAAATAAAGAGGCTATTTACTTACTTCCGCATTTATTTTTACTGGTTTTAGCTTGTTTATTATTAATCACTCAAATGTAAAGGATTTGGCTAATTAAAATCCTAACATTGGCTAGCCTAGCAAGTGTGATGTTAGGCTCCATCACGGTCCTGATGGTGGGGATTCCGGATCGTGACACTCACCTATTTTGACTATAATAAAATTAAATAATTAATTAGTTATTTAATTTTTAAATATTCATATTCCAATACTTAGTTTTACAAATTTATTGTTTTCTCATGTTATTTTCTTACGTTTGTTGACTAGAATTCGAGAGAGTTTGTGTTTGAACTATCAGTTTTTTTAGGTATTTTTAGATTTAACAGATAATTAAATAATTAATTTAATAACAACAAATATACTACGCTAAAGGGAACTATATTTTACTATGCTAAAAGGGCACTACATAACAAATACGAGCACTACATTAGGGCGCAAGATACCACTACAGGGAACTAAAGTAACGATTTATCTCTTTTACTACTCTTTTAGCAAATAAATAATCTAAACCAGATAAAAATAATAAATTAATTTAATTATAAAACAATCACAAAACAACATATACCACAGTAAAAAGTAACTAATTAATATTTTTTTAACAAGTAATAACCATTTCTCTATTTTACTATTTTTTTTTTGCACACTAATAATATAATCCGGATAAAAAAAGCACATTAATTATATTGCAAAATAATCACGAAATAACATAGAACACCATAAAAATAACTAATAGGCATTTTTTATACATGAGTTTTAACAAAAAATAGGTCGGAATACCTCGATTAAAGTTTCTGGGAAGTTGAAGATTTGGTGATTTGGAGTCAAAACAAGCAACCCACTACGAGATAACGCCTTAGATACAATGTAGGACCAAAAATCTACACCTTTTGTGGGATCGGTGGGCTCCACTCGAGTTTTTTTGAGTTAAAAATGGGGGGGAGGGG